>NC_058519.1:608365386-608665386 GCF_904849725.1 Hordeum vulgare subsp. vulgare | reverse complement strand
ACGCCGTCGTGTTGCCAGAGATATTCCCCAACCTCTCCCTCCTCCTTGCTAGATCAAGGTGCGGGAGACGTCACCGGGCTGCACGTGTGTTGAACGCGGAGGTGTCGTAGTTTTGCACTAGGTCGGAATCACACCGTGATGTGAATCGCCGCGAGTACGACTCCATCAACCGCGTTCTAGCAACGCTTCCGCTTAGCGATCTTCAAAGGTATGAAGATGCACTCACCCCTCTCTCGTTGCTGGTCTCTCCATAGGAAGATCTGAATATGCGTAGGATTTTTTTTGAATTTATGCTACGTTACCCAACAAATACAATGACAAATTGTATAGGTGCACTAGTTCGGCGAAGAGATGGTTATACAAGTGTAGTATGGATAGTAGATGTAGTTTTTTGATATCTGAAAATATAAAAATAGCAAGGTAGCAAGTGACAAACAACGAGCAAAACGTTATATAAATGCTTGGAAAGTGCAATCTCTCAACAATGCTAAAATAATCGAATCATATGATCATTCCTTAACGTGCAACAAAGAATCGCACCAAAGTTCATATCTAACAGAGAACATAAGATGAAATTGTTGTAGGTAGTAGAACCACCTTAAAGTTATCCTTTCCGATCAATCTATTGAGCTATTCCTATAAGTGTCACAAATATCCCTAGAGTTTGTAATAAAATAACACCTATGATACATATCAATCAATCCTAATGTCACCTAGATACTCCAATGCCACCTCAAGTATCCGTGGGTTAATTATTCAACATGCAATAAACAAATTTAGAAACATCATATTCATTCATACACAAAGAACTTTAAAGAGTACCCCAAGATTTCCATCGGAGAAAATAGGACAAGAACATGTATCAACCCCTATGCATAGATTACCCCATTGTCACCACGGGAATCTGCAAGTTGAGTACCAAAACATATATCAAGTGAATTAATAGAACACCCCATTGTCACCACGGGTATCTGATGACCCACAAGTATAGGGGGTCAATCGTAGTTCTTTCGATAAAGTAAGAGTGTCAAACCCAACGAGGAGGAGAAGGAAATGATACGCAATTTTCAGCAAGGTATTCTTTCCAAGTGCTATAAGTAACACTCGCAGATAGTTTTGTAGCAACATAATTCGTAACAAGTGACAAGTAACAATAGTAGCAAGTGTGCAGCAAGGTAGCCCAATCCTTTTTATAGAAAAGGACATGCCTGAGAGTACTCTTATATAAAGCAAACTCTCCCGAGGACACAATGTGAATTACTGTCTAGTCATGTTCATCATGTTGAGTTGATTCACGTTTGTTACTTTGATAATTTGATATGTGGGTGGACCGGTGCTAAGGTGTTGTTCTTACTTAAACAATAAACCCACTTATGATTACCCTCTCTCGCAAGCATCCACAACTACGAAAAAAGAATTAATATAAAACTAACCATAACATGAAACATATTGATCCAAATCATCCCCTTACGAAGAAACGCATAAACTAGGGTTTAAACTTCTGTCACTTCAGAAACACATCATCTACTTGTTACTCCACAATGCCTACCCTTAGGTATATAACATGGTAAAGTGTCGTGTAGTCGACGTTCACACGACATCACTAAGAAAAGCAACAATATACACATCATCAAAATATCGAACGAATACCAACTTCACATGATTACTTATAACAAGACTTCTCTCATGTCCTCGGAAACAATAGTAAATACTCACACCTCATCAACATGTTCAATATCAAAGGTTTAATAATATTAATTAAGGGAGAGGTGATTTCCTATGCACGGTGGTAGCTACACACCCTTTGATATACGTGCCTTTTTTGGTATAAGAGATGTCGGGTTTCAATGGCATTGACACAGCTGCATTTGTTTTGTATATGAATGACCTTTTCTCACTTTTATTAGTCTTTTTGTTACCCTTTTGACACAATTATATTTTCATTGTGTAGAAGGGGCGTTTCTCACTTCTCTTGGTCTTTTTTCCTTGCCTTTTTGGCATAATTGCATGTCTGCTTGCCTGGCTCGTACAAAACCATGATATTTTAAGTATAGAGTAATTTTTCATATTTAAAAATAAATTATCAAATTAATTAGAGATAAAAATTGGGGACCCCAAGTGATGTTTTAACTACGAGTTGATGGATATACTTCTCGCCCCTCGTTGGTTACCCCAAGTGGAAGGTGCACATGTAGTCAGCAGCAAATTTCCCTTACACGGGGACTGTAAGGTTTATTGAACCAGGAGGACTCCGACGATCAACAAGTAGGTGTCCACTGCTCTGGCGCTAGCAGAAGACGTGGACCTGCACACAGAACAAATAACTTTGCTCCCAACGAGTGGACAAAGGTTGTCAATCTCTCCGGCCTTGTAGTTTGCAAAAGATCAAAACACAAGCTGGAATAGTGATAGTGATTGCAATGGAAAAGTAAATAGAGCAGTAAATGGTGGAGGTGTAAGCAATGGTGGTAATATGGACCTGAGTCACATGATGTTCACTAGTGATGTCTCTCTCCCAAAAGACGATAAACAACTATGCTTGGGTAAACAAATTACAGCTGGGCAATTGACAGAATTATAAACGCACCGCAATGCTAATCATTCTACAAGAAAGTTAGAGGCTCAAAAGTAATGGGCAGTACGCCAAGACAAGTAGATCGTTTATTCATTAGCATCTACTTACTAATCATCCACCTTGAGATATCTATCGAGAACATCTCGCTGGTATTAAGTTGCGAGCCCCACCTAAAGTATAAACTCAAAGCAACGGACAACTACATTAATGAACTTTGCGTAAGGTAAACAATCCTTGCAACTGCGGTCATAAGCACCGTTGTTTTCTCCCTGGTGGCAACAACACATCCCCTAGTCTCATTTTTCTGTCACTCAAGCTAGACATCAGGGGGCTGAACCCACAATCATGCATAACGCTCCCTCTTGGAGTTACAATCTACTACTCGGCCAAAGCAATAAAAGGCAATGGAGAACATGCATGAATCACTAAAGAACATAATATAAAAGGATAATCAAATATATAACTCATAACAATCTGAACATAACCTCATAATCCATCGGATCCGAGCAAACCGAGCATAACAATAGCAGGGAAATTACATAGATGCCTTGATCATGTAGGGCAGCTCACAATGGGCTAATCATGGAAGCACAAGATTGGAGAGAATACATCACATAACTACTGGTCATGGACTCATGGTCCAAGGAGGACTACTCACGGCACGTCCGGGAAGCGTCCATGGCGGTGAAGAAGCTCCCGGAGGTCAATCCTCCCTCCGTCAGGGTGCCGGGAAGAGGTCTCCCGACGCTTCCGATCTCGGAAGCGCGGGTGGCGGCGGAACGATGGAGAAATTCACGATTCTAGATATGATCTAGGGTTTTCCCGTCTGAGAGGTAAATATAGGCCGAAGGAGGGCACCAGAGGAGGTGGGACCCCAGGCGACCTGTGGGCGCAGCCAGGAGCCAGGCCGCGCAGGGAGGCCGCCTGGGCAGCCCCTGGCTCCCCTCTGGCCCATCTTCGTGCTTCGTGAAGCTTCCGTCACGCTGATTTTTATATATTTTTCTCGGGATTTTTGGGACTTTGAAAATTTGGGTAAAAGTACGTGCAAAAAAGATATCAGTAGACAGAAACTAGCACTGGGTGCACTGAGTTAGTAGGTTAGTCCAAATATGTGTAAAAAGATATAAAGTGTAGGAAAACATATAACAAAGTCACCCAAAAGATCATGGAACAAGCAGAAATTATAGATACGTTTGGGATGTATCACCATCATGGGTAGCAAATTATTTCTCTTAGTTAAGGATCTAAACATAATATCTTCCACCAAGTAATCTAACAAGCATCAACTACGAGATGTAATCAACACTACTAGTAACCCACACGTACCAATCTAAGGTTTTGAGGCAAAGATTGAATACAACAGATGAACTAGAGTTTGGAGATGAGATGGTTCCGATGAAGATGTTGATGAATATTGACCCCCCACGAAGGAGGAAGCGTTGGTGATGACGATGTCTTCGATTTACCCCTCGAGAGAGGAATTCCCCCAATATAATCTCTCTACCGGAGAGCGAAAGGGCCTCTGTCGATATTATTATTATGGTTTTTTCTAGGTCAAAACACGTCATATAGGAGAAGAGGGGGTCGGGAGTCGTGCTGGTGGACCACGAGGAAATAGGGCGTGCCCTATTGGCTCATGGCCCACAGGTGGCCCCCCTCTGGTATATTTTTGACCCATTAATCCTTGTGTATTCCATAAAAATTCTCTGTGAATTTTCAGGTCATTTGGAGTCCAGTGATTTTTCACCCTTTTTTTGGTTTTCAGTTCCAGAATTCCAATTTCCAGTAATTTCCCTCTTTGTGGTGTACCTTGCATATTCACAGAGAAAGTGCATAATAATTGTATAACGATGAGAAATAATGATCAAGAATATAGTACATATTAATAAGAATTCATGATGCATATTGGATGTATTGACTCCCCAAGCTTAGACCTTGCTTGTCCTCAAGCGAAACCCGAACTCGATAATAATGACCACATGATTTCAGAGAGAGATGTTGATAAAAATAGAATACAAACATGAGGGCATCATGAACATTTGCATAACAACAAGGGTTTCATCATATAGCTTCTCATAAAACAAGTAACGATATACCCACAATGGTTGAAGTATGAAGCATAAAGTTTATTGGCAAACAACAATCCATGTTCTTAGTCACCGAGACAATCATAATTCATCATATCTCACAGGAGAGTCTATGTAGGAGCTTTTATATTAGCAAGCTCACATACTCAACCATCATTTAGTCTTCTATGATTGCTACCACTCATTGCATATTTTTGGAGTTAATGTTTTCATTGGACACATAGTAAGATAGGGGCTTCATTGTTTTGCCACCCAACTTATTTACCTCAAGGATAATGTCAACAATACTGGTTCATGGTCTCCTACATTCAACTGGATATATATATATATATGGATCAATCCCCAACACACGATGCTTGCCAACTAGAGAGTTAAGAGGTTGGATTAGGGATAACTTTATTGACTCTTGCACCAGAGTAAACACATGAAGATACAAGAAAGGCTTTCGGAGAGGGAAACAGAGGTTGCCATGCACTTTTAGGTTGGATGTGCAAACTCTTAATGCAAAGGAATGTCACATTATATTGCCCCTTATGATAGCAAACTTTATTATGCACTCTCTCGCTTTTATTTGTTTGCCATCAGAAGATCGTACAAAGCTTATTTTCCCTTACAACCTTGATTTCATAATTGAGGGAAATACTTACCCACATTGTGTTGTGGTAACCCGTTCCTCTTCAGGAAAAACCCAACGCAGATCACAAGTATCAACCGCCAGCTTCCGATCGCTAGCTTCTCATGATAAAGCCGGGATCGAGTGATCTATTTGGCTACACAACTTCTCAGCTCACACGAGGGAGCGAGCTTGACGCCCAACAAATTGCTCCTATTTTCCCATTCAGATAGACATTGTAGTAGGCCAAGAGTCCAAACATTGTGGGAATGATGTGATGGCCCATAAGCCTGGTAGGTTGTAGCTTTTTTTAGCAAAAAAGCTCGTGCGGGGTGCGTAGGGGAATGGACGAGCGCTGATGGCAAAAGAGAAGACGTGCAAGCGAATCAGTATGAGAGGGCCTCACTTTGCAGTGGTAGGGACCGGTAATATCCCCTCAATTCTCACTTCCCTGTTTTGGAGGAGCTGGGATTTCTCAATTCCACAACTCTCACATTCCGTTTTTAGCCAGCTTCTCATAACCATAACCATAATTGAACCATTCAGCTCCACTCCACACATGGAGTTGATGAGTTGAGAAGCGAGAGGGCTCCTGACAGACCCTGATTTCTATACAGAGCCATACACAAGAGCACTCACACATACAATTAGGGCTATTACCTCCACCGCTGAGGGACTAAACCTGTATATTTTGTTTTGTCATCCATTTGCACCTCAGTAGATCAAGCTCTATACATACACCTCTCTTACTGTCAGATTTATAACAATGACAACATGTCTTGGTGGGAGTGCAACGATCCACTTGCCTTATACACTCGTGTTAAGGGAGTAAATAAAATCAACATCAATCTTGACTTGAAAATGATTTTAGCGAGGTTGTTTGATTAGTGATATAAAGTTTTCGCCCCCACAACGCCACGAGCCAATTGCGGGCGTGTGCAATGAGTTTCCTATAATGGTCGAACTCGCATTTTTCCTTTCTCTCCTCATGTATCTCTTGTTGCCCGAACAATGTACTTCCGTTATGCAAGTAATGAAAAAGCGAAAAATGGTTCAAAAAGATTCCTCACTTGAAAGCATTTTCTATGCTTATATCCCAATTATATGTGATTCCATATTCTAAGTAGATTTTAGCTCAAATATCTCCTTACCTTACAAAATAGGTAAAGTTTCGTCTTATGTTCCTTTCTTTGATTCTCCCTTCCTAGCCACCTCCGTTTTATGTGTTGCCGTCTTTTAACAGTTTTCCTTAAAATCTGTCTTAACTGCCTTACGTCCAATTGGTTTGCCAAATAAAATTGTGTTTTTTGGTAAGTCAATGATTCAACTCGTAACTAAAGTTATTTTTGATACACAATTACATTAACATTAAAATGACTGTTAAATCATGGAGTGTCCGTGTTGCAATGCACAAAAAATAATCTAGTATTGCTAAAATAATCTTCATTTTTATAACATTTGTAGGGGGAATTCATTTTCTACGATGTTAAAAAGAAATTAATTAGGCATCCCAACGTCGTCCGTCAAATCGCCCGCAAATGTCCAGTCATTTTTTCCCATTCAACGCGTAGACACAAATGTCCGTGGACGCATTTGCATTTGAACTTTTGTAAACTGAAAGCAAACCCAAGGAAGGTTTTGCGGACCGACGAAAGAAAGGTGACTTGCATGCAAGTCGCTGCCAACGAAAGGAAGGTGATTAGCATGCAAGCCGCTGCCCCGTGAAAGGAAGGTGATTAGGATGCAAGCGTTTGGCGAAATGTTCGTGGCATGTTCTGTTTATTTGTCGAAAGTCACTGATCACATGCTTGATGTTGGTGGAAGCCACTAGAGTTTCATCTTTGATGGAAGCTAGTAAGGCTTGCTTCACGTGCTAGCAACAAGTGAACCGCGCTAGTTAAAACATGCCAACGTTTCTCGGAAATCACTAATCATTTTTTGCGAAAACCAGTAATCAACACTACAAAAAATATGTTCATCTTTAACCCCACATTTTGGTCATTAAATCGTTATTGTTTTAAACTTATGACGATATTATGACCAAATGGTCATACAGTTCAAGGGTTTGGACCCTTTCTAACATGTTAGCGTTTAGCAGAAGCCACTAACCAATTTTAGAGTAATCATGGCTTGCTTCATGTGCTTAGCTAGCCATATACGACATTTGATGGAAGACTATATTTTAAACTAAATAGTAAAGCCAAATATATAATGTATAATATTAAAAGCAACTCCAATCGCGTGAACGAAACAGACGCGCATTTTGTCCGTTTAGGTCGACGTGTCCGTCCCCTTTTTATAAATGGGTCGGTCATGTGCCAAACAGATGGATCCAAATCTTGTTCTTATGGTCGGTTGGCATCCATTTTTGATCACACATTTTTTTTGAATTTGTACGTTATTTTTATTTCATCAAATGCATTCCAATACCTATATTATTTTACCAATTCTTCTCTACGAATACAAGATCAAAGAAAACAAGAATCACAATTAGACATTTTAAAAGATGTCTGACTTTCATAACTGCCTCTACTAGTTGAATTAAGATCTTTTCTATGTGTTGATTTGCGAATTCTTGAGCTTAACAACGTCTTTCTTCCTTGATTCTAAAGAATTGGACGTTACTTCCTTGTTGGTCTCCTCTTTATTTTCATCTATAGCTTCAATTTAAGCTAGAAGTGCATTAACATCTAACAAATTTCGTGAGATTAATAAATCAATATATTCTTCTTCCGAATATCAAAAGTTGCATCTCGTCCTACACACAAAATGGAGCAAATAAGCTACCGAAATTCCATCGAATCAAAGAGCAAAAGGCCGCACGAAAAGCATACCTCGTTTTTCTGCACTTGACGAACACCCAACCGAAATGTTCCGACGTCCAAGAAACACGTCAGACGACATGCAACGGGCAATCGTCGCACTTTATAAACGGCAATGATGAGCCGACAAGATTTTGGGCCAGCGCCGAGCCAGGGGGACGATCGACATCGGCTTTGCCCGTGGACCAACGATGGTACAGATTCGAGCGGCTAGAGGCGGATTGAGCGCTTGCATGCGCCACCGAGGCATTGCGCAGACTGCATGGACCGGTGCTCGACTAATCCATGGCAAGCGCGGTCCGTCAGTGGATGTGTTGCTGGGTGGAGGAGGGAGGGGGCTGGAGAGCAAGGTAGCCGAAAAAATGGGCGTCGGCCTAGGGTTTATGCACTTGCTGGTGACGGACGGGGGAAGGGGATAAAAATGATGAGACTGTGTCACCGACGGACGGACCAGGGAAAGGAGCACGCGGACAACGAACGTGTTCGTTTGGTGTATGCACGGACACGAATACGGTGTAAATTTAAACCTAAAATAGATCACAAACGAAAAAAAAAAGAACACGCGTTTGTATGAATCGACACGTTGAAAGTCTTGAAACGCGCGTGAAACAAAATGAGCCTTTGGCGCGGGTTAAAGTTGCTCTAAATGAATGACCGGATCCATATCTACGCCCACGACCGACAACATCCGCGACCGGACAGTGAATCGGACGACATTGGATGTCCCCGGATACCGGGAAGAGGAAATAGGAGGAACGAGGCAAGACCGAGAGACACGTTTTCACCGTACCTGTAATTTTGACCACCACCAGTCCACCACGAACGACTTCACCGTACCAGCCCCACACGGTAAAACCGGAGGCACCTCCCCCACTCTGCGAACCGTGCGCCCGCGCAGCAGCCCGTCCATTCACCGCGGCGTCCCCGTTTACCTTCCCCGCGAAAAAGGGGCCCGACTCCCGAGCCCGAGCCCGAGCCCGACCCATCCCATCCCATCCCATCCCATTGATCGCTCCCTCCTTCCCTACAAGCAAGTCTAGAACCCCAAAACCAAAAGCCTCCCGACGCGACGCAGCAGCATCTTCACAAGATTTCCGCCCGCCCAGCAGCACCAGTAACCCCCGTCTTCCAGCAGCAGTCACCCC
This sequence comes from Hordeum vulgare subsp. vulgare, assembly GCF_904849725.1. Lineage (NCBI taxonomy): Eukaryota > Viridiplantae > Streptophyta > Magnoliopsida > Poales > Poaceae > Hordeum > Hordeum vulgare. The sequence continues at coordinate 608,656,144 of NC_058519.1, read as the reverse complement.
ACCGCCGCCTTTGACTCGGAGCGACGAGTACTCCTCGACCGACGCCCCCTTCCTCCTCGTCCTCCTCCTCGCGAATGCCGCTCGCGGTCCGCTCGGGCGCCGGCGCGTGACTGGCAGGCCAGGGCGGCGCGCGCGGCGGCATGGCGGAGGCGGATTTGGGGGACGTGGTGCTCTCCTGGTCCATCCGGGACATCAACGACGACGGCCTCTACAGGGACAAGGTACGCCCGTCAACCATCGATCCATAAACCCTTCGGTCGCCGCCGCCAGTAACTCCGGACGATGATTTCCGCGGTCGCCAGCTTGATCCATTTTTGCCCCCCCCCCCTTTCGAATCTACGCGCGCGCGTACCGACTCCGGAGCGCGCGGCGCGTGCCAGGCGTGCATATGCATGCATGCTAGGTTTCCGATATCCGTTGACTGAATACTACTAGTCGCCCGTAGCGCACTGGTCTCGTCGGTACCGTGCAAGTGCAACTGAAGGCGTCATCTGGACGCCACGCGTCAGGCAGGTGCGGTCGGCATGTCCGTGCAGCCTCTGCTTCAGGAAATTGGATGCTGCTGTCGCTTGTTTGGCGCCAGCCGCGGCTGATTCATAATTCATAATCGTGAAAACACAAGCGCTCTAATTATGCTAATAATGTACTCGTAGCATAATCGACAAATGCCCCATTCCGAAAACTGTAGATAACACGATGTTAGTAGTAGTATGAGTTATCAGATGTTTCTGTATGCTGGTGACACAGATTTGAAACTACTACTGTATGTTTTACGACAAGTTCTGTCTTTGAACAAGCTGATTATGGACACGAGCGGCTTATGCCCTGCATTTTATCCTTGCTTCATCTTGGCGTAGATCAAATTGACCACATAGCGCTGCTCTGCTAGGTTTTGATGCCAGAATTAATTGCATGCCATTTCTGTGCTCAAGCAATTAGTAAAGAATCTTTTGCTAGCTATAACCATATTTTCATTTATACCCTTATTATCTAGGTTGAGACTATTCCCTGCAAATTCAAGTCAGTTGATCACTATCTCCAATCGTATCATCCACCTCTGATTGAAGAAACGAGGTCAGATCTGTGTTCATGCCTTGAACTCATCAATGAAGCGCCCTCGTCGAAAATACTTTCCATGGAGGTAGCAGGAAAATCAGGATTATACTTCATGGATGTGGACTTTTGGGACAATGGTGCTGGTTTTTCCACTGAGGCATATACAGCAAGGAATGGTGATATATTCATTTTGTCTAGCTTGAAACCCGAATCTGCAGAGGACCTTAACCGCTACGGTGTGACGTATTGCTTGGCAATGGTTACTGAGGTTTCTTTGGATGATGAATACCAGAAGGGTTTCAGAGTTAAAGTTGCAAAGGATATTGGTTTGGAAGAAGAAGACTTGAGTAAATTCAGGCATGCAATATTTGTCACTAATATCATGACAAATATACGTATATGGAAAGCGCTTTCCTTTGGCACGCACATGGATAACAACTTCACAGTAATCAAGTCACTGTTAGCCCCAACAAATTTGGTAAGTTCACCTGGATAGTTGTGTTTTAGTTACTTGCTTTTTTCTTTGCCAGTATGTATTGGTCTCTAACCTTTTGAGTTCCTCATTTTTGGGTCTGTTGCAGGGCGATGATGTATGTGGTATCTGTGTTCAACAGGATGGGGGCTTATTGCCTTCTCTGACAGAGCAATTACTATCAATCAAACTTAATCAATCGCAACTGGACGCTATTGAATCTGTGATCTCAGCTGTACGATGTAGGCATATGAACCTGTTGAAGCTTATATGGGGTCCTCCAGGTACTGGAAAGACAAAGACTGTTAGTGCTTTACTATGGGCTTTGGCGTGTGTGAAATGCAGAACTCTTACTTGTGCTCCCACTAATGTTGCTGTCGTTGGAGTTTGCACCCGTTTCCTTCAAAACTTGAAGGAGTTCAACGAGCACATTGATGAAAATGGTCTACCCTTTTCTCTTGGAGATGTCTTGCTGTTTGGGAACAAGTATAACATGGACATCACTGATGATCTTGAGGAAATTTTCTTGGATTTTCGGGTGGACGACCTTGTTGAGTGCTTTTCATCGTTGTCTGGATGGAAGTACAGAATAGCTTCGATGGTATCCTTTTTTGATGACTGTGTGTCACGTTATGATATGCTTCTTGAAGATGAAGGAAATAGTGATCCCGTGAGCTTTCTGGACTTCATAAAGAAACAATTTGATGCCACAGCAGTAGCTCTGAAAAGATGCATAATGAATTTGTGGGTTCACCTTCCTGGAAGGTGCTTTTCTCGTGATAGTGTCATAAATATATCTTCATTGCTTAATATGCTGGAAAATTTTGGGACCCTTCTGTGCAATGCAGACTTGACTGGAGAGTGTTTGAAAAGGGCCCTTGGTTGTCTGTCAACTGAAAACTCTGTTTGTGCACAGTCTATATCTTCTATTGAGAAGGAACTGAACGGAGCAAGGTCTTCATGCCTTAAATTGCTTAAAGATCTGCTACACTCTCTTAATTTACCCACTGGAGTAGACAAAAACTGGGTCCAGAGCTACTGCATACGTAATGCTACACTTCTTTTCTGTACTACCTCTAGCTCTTACCGGTTGCATCACATGGAGATTGCACCCCTTGATGTCTTAATTGTTGACGAGGCTGCTCAAGTGCGGGAGTGTGAGTTGGTGATCCCTCTACGTTTGCATTGGTTGAAGCATGTTGTTTTGGTTGGAGATGACTGTCAGCTGAGTGCAATGGTTAAAAGTCAAGTAAGTATCAACTATATGGTGTCATCCAGCCATCGGTGCAGTTGGCTACAAACTCCTAATGCTAAAATGCGACAACAACTTTTTAGTTATTGGTGCATGTCTCTACAACACTAGTAATCATGCATGTCTTGTATAACATATTTCTTAAAAAAATAAAATTTTACCTTAATTGATTTTTTAACGCTGCTAAGCCTATGAAGTTTTAGAATTGAGTTGGAAATGGCTGCATTGGGTAATTTTCATATATATTTTTAAGTTTGATTGGTAAGACAATCTATGCAACAGTTTAGGTGGCTAAAAAAAGAAGCTGGATTTGGTGTGAGTTTTTTTTTTTTGATATTTGGTATAAGTTTATGGTAGACTGATCCATGACAATCTTAGTTCTTACCTTTCATTCGGAAACAGGCTGGACCTGTTCATGATAATCCTACTTCTTGTGTTTCATTGTTTATCTTCAGGTATGCAAAGAAGCTGGCTTTGGTACAAGTCTTTTTGGGAGATTGGTTATGTTGGGATTCGATAAACATTTGCTGAATATACAGTATCGCATGAATCCTATTATTAGCTTGTTTCCAAATGCTCAGTTTTATGAGAGGAAGATTTTAGATGGTTCAAATGTCCTGTCACCTAGCTATAACAAGGATTATACATGCTTCCCGTTTGATAGCTACACTTTTATAAACGTCACTGATGGAAGGGAAGATAAAGAAGGCACAGGAAACAGTCGAAGAAACATGGTTGAAGTTGCTGTTGTTTTGCACCTGATCCAAACCATTTTTAAATGTATGTTAGCTGAATCTTATCTTTTCTTCCAACCTTAATATCCTGCCTCAGTATCCTTGGTATTACCTCCGTCTGAGTTTATTGCCCCCCACCTCGTATTTTGGGTCAAACTTTGACCATCTACTCCCTCCGTCCCAAAATTCTTGTCTTAGATTTATTTAGATATGAATGTATCTAGTCATATTTTAGTAGTTTGATACATCCATTTTTGAACAATGGTAAGACAAATTTTTTGAGACGGAGGGAGTATAAAACTAACAAAATGTTGCCTCTGTTCAGGACCATGTCAAACTGACGTGGACCACGTCAGTTATTTCCAAACGGAGTATAAATTATATGATAGGAAAAAGTATACTGTTGGATTTGTATGTGAAAGAGCTTTCCCATAGTATAATTTTTATGACATATGGTTTACTTTTGTTAGTTAAACTGATGGTCAAACTTTAGCCTAAAAAAAGGGGGCCTAATAAACCCGGATGCATGGTGGTATTACATGCATCTTTAGAAGCTTATAGGGTCTTTCTTGTATTACATGTTGCATAACCTTCATGATAGAAAGGTGATCACTGTAATAGTTTATGTTCAACAATCAGTTTGTTACCTGTGTATATCTTTTGATTTGTTTACTCCATCAATCTGGGCTTATGAAAATTCAATTCCCTACATATGTCTGTCAGCAAGCCCACTGCTATCCACTTCCCTGTTTAATAGAATAATGTTACATTTTTATTTACTAAACTGAGAACTTTAAGTAGATGATATGAAGACATCATGTTCTGTTAAGAGTTGTTGGCCACTACATGTACTAATTTACTGGTATTTGTTTTTACCTTCAGAGCTGAAAAGTAATGCTATGTCAACAGTAAGCTGATACAGAATCAACTGCAGTTTGCTAAAGAAAATTCTCTCACCTGCCTTATGCAAAATCGACCCCAAAAGCTCAATAAAGACTTAGCAGTTTAGTTTTTTCTGCAGGTTGGAAAAGTATGGGCAAAGTGCTCAGTGTCGGTGTGGTCTCTCCATATAGTTCTCAAGTTGATGCAATTAAAGGTAGACTTGGCAAACAATATGACACATGTGATGGCTTTCATGTGCGAGTCAAGTCTATTGATGGTTTCCAAGGAGAAGAGGATGATATAATAATACTATCAACAGTTAGATCCAACAAGTCAGGAGTTGTTGGATTTCTTGCTGATAACCAACGAACAAATGTTGCACTTACCAGGGCAAAGTGAGCATTTTTTCCGGTCCTTTGTTTTATTACTGTTCAAAGTATGTCAGATTGATAATATTGTTTTTCTAATGGATGCTTTATTTGATGCAGACACTGTCTTTGGATTGTTGGTAATGCTCATACACTGTACAAAAGTGGAACTGTCTGGACAGACCTTGTTTCTGATGCTCAAAGACGTAAATGTGTTTTCAATGCTACTAATGACGCATCCTTATGTAAGTTGGTTTTGCAAGTAAAGCAAGATCTTGATGAACTTGAGGATCTTCTTAATGCTGAGTCGGCTGTTTTCAGAAATACCAGATGGAAGGTAAGTAACATAGTGATGTTAGTCAGTTTGACCTTGACCATATTTTTGTGTGCTCCCTCTACGTGTGCGTTTATTTACCTCCTTTTCTTTTTGCTGGTAGTTTAGATTGTAACTTTTTCGTCTGTTGGTTGGCTTGGCTTCACCTAGGGTGGCTGTTCCATTTTGCGCTTTTGTGTAGCATGTTTAGATGCATGCTCAAGAGAAAATTTAAGTTGGTTCGGTTATGTGCATTTAATGTATTGGAATGCAAACCACATTTACGCACAATAGTCTGATAAGACTCTGCTTGTTATCAGGGAGTATTGGGTTTATTGATATACAGTTCCTTTATAACATGTTTTTTTGTGTGTGGTCATGAACAAATGTGTGTCTACTTCTTGGAATAATCCTTGTGGTTTGCTTGTCTCTGTTATGCTGCTTGTAATTAAGATTTGGAGGGACATGTGCTACTTTGCAGCATGGTATGCCAATATATGATTTTTTTCCTCTAGATTACAGACCATCTTGTAACTCCCAATTTTTTAAAAGAACATACCTATTGATACATTCTTGAGTTCATTCTTTCTCAGACTCTATTTTGTGTACTCGTAAATTCAACAGGTCATTGTTAGCGACGAGTTTAGAAAGTCTTTCACCAAGCTAAAATCATCACAGCTCAGGAGGGAAATACTCCAAAAGCTTATCAAACTTGGCGGTGGTTGGAGGACGCCAGTTAGGAACTTGGATATACCTGGTGTTTCCAATTTTGCAAAAGTATACAAGATCAGGGAACTTCATCTTATTTGGAGTACTGACGTGGAGAAAAGTGAAGGAAGGTATATCCAGATAATAAGAATTTGGGACCTACTGTCACAACAACATGTTGCAAGAACCGTTCAACGTCTTGAGAGCGTATTTTCCATGTACACAGATGATTACCTGGATCACTGCAGAGGGGTGCAGACCCTCGGGTATGTGCTGGTCATTTTTATTGGGCATCCTTTGTTCCTAGGATTCTTTTACCTTTGATGCTTGAAATTGAACTGTTCATAAATAGTTATGCTTTGAATGGGCTGCTTGTAGACATTCTTCTTCTTATTATTTTGAATAATGTTCTTCTAATTCCTTGCCTCCTTTTTTGGTGGTTTGCAGGAAACTGGAGGTTCCGATGGTTTGGGATGTTGAGCATGATATTATTCGCTATAAGAAGGATTGCAGAGTTGATGCCCAGGAAGAGCATGATCTAGTGGATACATCATATGCTATGGAAAATTCAAAAGTTCGCGAAAGCTTCTTGCTGATGAAATTCTACTCTTTATCATCTGGAGTGGCAAAACATTTGCTGACAGCTTCTGATGGTTCTGAAATCGATATCCCCTTTGAACTAACTGATGAAGAGAAGGTGATAATCCAATTTCCGCTCACTAGTTTTATACTTGGGAGGTCAGGCACCGGAAAAACAACTATATTGACAATGAAACTGATTCAGAAAGAGCAACAGTCATTGATTGCCTCCCAAGGTCTACATTTGGATGGAGATTATTTATCAGGGCTTGATGAAAAAAATATTGTGCCACTGAGGAATGCAGGAGAAAGTTTTGTGAAACAAGTGTTTATCACTGTAAGCCCAAAGTTGTGTTCAGCCATAAAAAATCACATTTCTGGACTTAAAAGGTAAGTCTGTTGAACTAGAGCCCTATTTGAAGTTTACACGTGTTTAGCATTTTCAACATTATTTTTGTACATAAATATGTGTGCAAGTTGGTCCTAGATATTTTTTAAATGTACTCACTCCATTCTACTGTACTTATAACTTCTTTTTACTAGTGGGGGTACTGTATTTATAAGTTCATACTCTTTAGATTCTTCCTTTGTCATGCCCTTTCAAGGGTTAACATTTTTATCCATATGAAGCACATTTCTCTGGGTAATTGAATAATTATAAAGAACACTGTACTTATGGGGATTAACCCTCGTCCGATTTGTATTGAAAGAAACGGTAACCACGAACTCCTCTTCGTAGGCGAGTCCTTGAACATGGTTGGTTGGGCCGGGCATGCACCCATGTGTCACTAGTTTCAAATGATATTTACTGATTCTTCTGTTAGTTATATGATTATATCAACCATGACCCGCATATTACTTAATAAGTTATTTCAAACCTGTAGGTTTGGCTCTGGTGATGTCTCTGATCAGCCTAGCATTCTTCACATGCATGACATCATTGATGACCAGGAAGAGTTTACAGATATACCTGACAGTTTTAGCAATCTACCTCATGAGCATTATCCTCTTACTATAACATATCGGAAGTTCTTGATGATGCTTGATGGAACATGCCGGACATCATTTTTTGATGTGTTTTATGGTGAACTGCAGTCTAGCATTGATAGAGGGCATTCAAACTCTCGCGCGCTGCAAACTTTTATTGAATCGAAGGAAGTTACCTATGAGAAATTTGCTGCTGCCTATTGGCCTCGTTTCAATGCAGACCTGACCAAGAACCTTGACGCATCCACTGTCTTCACTGAAATAGTTTCTCATATAAAGGGTAGATATCAAGCAAGCAGTCCTTATATCAGCAAGCTTGGAAGACAAGATTATGTGATACTCTCAGATAAAAGATTTTCATCTCTGAACAGTGAGAAGAGAGATAGGATTTACAATATTTTTGTTGATTATGAGAGTATGAAATCCTCTGCCAGAGAGTTTGATTTGTCAGATTTTGTCAATAGCCTTCACACTAGTCTTGTATCCGAGGGCTACAATGGAGATCTACTGGACTTCGTTTACATAGATGAGGTGCAGGATCTAACCATGACACAAATAGCACTTCTTAAGTACGTCTGCAGGAACTTCAAGGAAGGCTTCCTTTTTGCTGGTGACACCGCACAGACTATAGCAAGGGGTATCGATTTCAGGTTTGAAGATATTCGTTCACTTTTTTATACTGCATTTCTCTCAGAAACGGAAGCATTTAATCAAGGACGTCAACATGGAAAGCAAGTCAAACTCTCTGATATGTTCCAACTTACTCAAAACTTCCGCACACATTGTGGCATCCTTCACATGGCACAAAGTATCATGAGCCTTTTGTACTTCTTTTTCCCGTCAAGTGTTGACAAGCTTAATCCAGAGACTGGCCTTGTGTATGGAGAAGCACCCGTGCTGCTGGAGTCTGATAATGATGAAAATGCAATTATGACTATATTTGGAGAAATCAAAAGTAAGCATGGTAGCATGCATGGGTTTGGTGCTGAGCAAGTCATATTAGTTCGTGATGATGCTACCAAAAAACAAATTGTTGATCTTGTTGGTAAACAGGCTCTTGTTTTGACCATTGTTGAATGTAAGGGCCTTGAGTTTCAGGTATGAGCATCTAAGTTCACTAAATTTATGTCCATTTTGCCAAAGGACTGCTAAATGTCATGTTATAAGATTTTGAGTATTCTTACTTTGAATACATTGTGTAGGATGTGCTGTTGTACAACTTCTTTGGCTCGTCGCCCTTAAGAAACAAATGGAGAGTTCTGTATGGCTACATGAAAGATAAAGATATTATAGCACAATCTGAAGAGATCTCTCATCCGGGTTTCGACAGAAGCAAGCATCATCTTCTCTGCTCAGAGTTGAAGCAACTCTATGTTGCAATCACACGCACTAGGCAAAGGCTGTGGATATGTGAGAGTACAGATGATTACTGTCGACCAATGTTTGACTACTGGAAGAAGTTGTGTCTTGTAGAGGTTAGATTACTTGATTCTACCCTCGTTCAAGCAATGCAGACAGGAAGCAGTGCTGATGATTGGAGGCTACGGGGAACAAAGGTCAGTGATCTTTACTAGTTTGCTGTGGAAAACCAGTTTACCTCTTTTGACCTTTTATTTTCCTGAAATTCATGGACTTTTTTGTATGACAAATGGTCTATGTATACAGAAATATTTCTAGAGGTGTAATTGTGCATGCCTACTTACAATTTTAGCGTACTTCTCTTTTGAAGTTGTTATTCCATCTTAGAAGTGCTCTTTTTTCTTGCAGTTATTCAATGAAGGGCAATTTGAAATGGCTACAATGTGTTTCGAAAAAGCTGGTGATACACACAGAGAGAAGTGGGCAAGAGCTGCCGGACTTGTAGCAACTGCTGAACGTGCCATGTCCTCAAATTTGGAGAAGGGCAACGCTCAGTTGCAAACAGCATCAGAAATCTATGAGTCCATAGGCATGCATGAGAAAGCTGCTACCTGCTATATCAAATTAGGTGACTACAAAAGAGCAGGTCTGCTAATTCTCCATAATATACAATCTGTATCCATACTTAAGAGATCTTTTATTCCATAACGTTTATCAAACAAGTTGTTCCTAAACACTTTTCCTAAAAGAGTTAACGTATACCGAAAAATGCTTTCGCCCCGCTTTATAAATAAAGCAAACCACCAAGCCACAACGTTCGACAACAGTCACACCAACACACACACACGCCGCACTGAAGGTAGCACAACACCACACGGCATCAAGGAGAGTTACCGTATAAGGGCTTAATTTTTTGAACATTTTTAAGGTCTTTTCATCACACTCCACGCAGCTCTATCTGACTAAACACTATTTTCCTTGCACTGCCATAGGTATTGTCTATATGCAAAAATGTGGTTCTTCCAGACTGGAGGATGCTGGTGACTGTTTTGCCATGACTGAAAGCTGGTCAGATGCAGCTGAAGTGTACTTCAAAGCTAAATGTTACACCAAATGTTTCTTGATGTGCTCGAAAGGAAAACAGTTATTCAATCTTGGCTTGCAGTTCCTGCAACAGTTGGAGGACCATTTGCCTGAGAATTCAAAATCCTTAGAGGTTTCTGCAATCAGAAAGACGTATCTTGAAAATTGTGCTCAACATTATTTTGTGTGCCGTGACATAAAGCATATGATGCATTTTGTCAAGGCTTTCAGTTCTATGGATCATGTGCGGGCATTCTTAAAGTCTAGGAATCTTGTTGATGAACTGTTCAGTTTAGAGATGGAAAAGGGTAATTTCCTTGAAGCTGCAGGAATGGCAAAGTATAAAGGGGATGTCTTGCTGGAGGTAGACATGCTCGAGAAGGCAGATCTGTTTGAGGATGCAACGAGGCTTCTCCTACTCAATATCACTGTAGATTCCTTCTGGTCTTCAAACAGTCGAGGGTGGCCTCCCAAAGGATACACAGAGAAGGAACGGTTGCTTGCAAGGGCCAAACAGATGGCAGAGAAGGTCTCTGAATGCTTCTACAGCTTTGCTTGCCTGGAAGCTGATTCACTGTCAGATATGGATAGGTCTCTTCCCAGTTTAAATTGTACTTTGCTTGATGGCAGAAAATGTGGAAACTTGTTCGTTGAATTTATTGCTTCCCGTTCGATTCTTGAGTCTCATCTTCAGTCCCAAGCCTCTGAATATAATTTGGAACTAGGACCAGGATCTGAAGATGACAGTAATTGTAATGATATGGTTGCTCGTAACCAGATATCACCCCAAACTCTAGCATATGCTTGGAATCACTGGAAGTCAATCATAATCGAAGTACTATCTCATCTTCACCACACTGATGGTCCAGAATTAAATGATTATGAAGTTATGTATGAAGATTTTTGCTCTAAGTACTTTGGGTTGAGGAAAGATGGTGAAGATGACCGATATGTTGTGCTTAACATGAATTCAAGTTGGCTCTCTAACGCAGGCAGAAATTCTTTGCAGCAAGATGGCAACAGATGTTGGCTGGATGTCCTTCAGTGTCACTCATGTGCTCAGTCTTTCCTGATGAATGAGTTGTCTTCTGTTGGTTTGAGTGTACTTAAGAAGTTGGAGACCATTGTTCAAATTTATCCAAATCCGGCATCTTCATATGCCCTGGTGAGAACTACCCTTATTATGAAAGAGATAGCTAACTTTTTGGAAGAGCCAGAGTTCAGTATGCCGAAAAGTACCATGAAGTTAAGAAGCTTCTCTGCTCTGTGCGAGCGTCGCTTTTTTGAGTTAGTTTTTCTTGTCTGGGGAGATGGGGCAACGAGGAGCCTCTTGCATATACTTGACTCACCAGCTTCATATGGTTTGATCGCTGATTCCCTTGGTGCAAATCTTCGGCCAAGAAATAAAAATTTGACTTACGGGCATCTTGGGAGGACAACCATGCTTCTGCTTCATGCAGCACATTTGGACGATGTGCTCATTTCAAGGCTACTACAGTACCTCGACAATGATTCTGAGTGGGCAATTTTTTTCCGACATTTGAAGAGATTTCTTGATACTGGTATTGATAGATCCTACTTGATCAAGAACTTTAGGGCTGCTCTTAATTTTACCTACAATGGTGTGATGTGGAGGAATGAACTGGACTACATATCCCCGATATGCTATGTGGGTCTGATGGAGTGCCTTGGTTTCTTGGCTTCATCGTGCCTTATACAGAAATGTTGTATATACGGCACAAAATCTCTGTTGCTCAATATGCTGGACTGCCGTACCAGCAAGGTTTACCTTGACACCTGCCTGGTATCTAATTCGAGCCCAGATCCTGATCTTGACGAGACGATATTCTTATCAGGGCGTTTCATATTTGAAACAATTATGAGTATCTTGAGAAACAAGAGTACGCTCTGGGAGTGGGTACAGAAGACTTCAACTCCTAGTTGTTCATACACTGCAGTCCTGTTGAGACTAGTGGTTACACTTTATCCACTGATCCTAACTCATGATGGTCTGGGGAGTTGCTATGAGGCCACAAATATTCTTCTGAAGTGTGGAGTCTTTAAGGATTTACCTCGGGAGTTCTCTCGTAAGATTGTGCATGTCCTGCAAATGAGGTCTCGCACGCCGGGCAACTTCAGAAGAGTGCTTGCTGATGCACTTGCTGCAATAGGAGATCGTATGGTAGTTATGGGGTCACCCAAAGACATAGCAAACATCCCAAATATAAATGCTGATATGATTAGCACAGAAGATTTGGGTGATGTTCAGAAGGTAATGGCTCTTCTTCGTCCTGAAGAGGCAAGTTCTGTAAAGCAAGAGACCACACTGCCTGAAAAGTCTGGTGGTAACAAAAACATTCCTAAGGCTGTACCAGCCAATAAGGCGGAGAGTACAAGTGAAATAGACTTAAGTGATGAGAATACTCTCTTCTGGGATAAGTTTGAGATTTTTCAAGCCAACAAGGAAGCCCAGGCGAGTCTCATGTTATGGTGCTTGTTTTGTTATTTTTCACTTTGTCCCCTTGCTTCACTCCATTCTAAAAGCTGATTTTCTGCAGAAAGATGCAAGGGTTTTTATTCAATTCCTTAGAAGTGTTGTTCGATGGATGGAGCAAACAGGCTTTACAGGAAAGGTTGATGCACAACTGTTGGAAGATATCAGGCGCATCCTCAGTGAATTCGAAGAATGCTTTGCCGGGTAAGCCAATGCTAAATTAATGCTAACTCTAAATTTCTTGATGGCAGTATAATGCCGAATTGCAATTGGTAGATCATAAGGTATGAGTGACATCTCTTAAAACATGACTAGGCCATCCCCAAAATATTCTGAAAATTTACCATTTGCGCAGGATGGAGAAGACAGCTTGCGTGACTCTGGAGGATCTATACTCGATATTGGGAGATGGTGAGAAGAAACTGGAGACGGTCGTCAGCTTTCTGTCCTCCGCAAGGGCGTCCATGAAAGAAGATGCCAGGAGGAATGTCCAGCCGCAGACTGATGGAGTGGTCAAACGGACTGGATATTCAGACAATGAACCTGACTTTGCAGGAAGCAACGAGGTGGAACCAATGAAGGAGGAAGCAGCGCCCACCGTCTCGACCTCGCAGAAGGCGGTGCAGAAGCACAAGAGCAAGAAGAAATCCAAGAAATGTAAAGGCCATGGCAGGAAGTGAGCCGCTGCAGCTGTAGCCCGTGGTGTAGTCTCTTACCTGCAAAACGTCGCTTGCATTGGAGAAACTCGTTTTGTACCATGGCTGTAAAAGTAAAACCAACGTATTGCACAGGCTCGTTTTGGCTTATGTTGGCTTGATGGTTGGTAGTGGCTGTGCATTTCGTTTCTGGGAAGGACGAGATGATTCTGACTCCGAAATTGTTCTTCTGCTCCTGAGTTTAAATGAGCTAATCAAAAGAAAGTGAAAAAAATACATTTAGAAAATTCTTAATTTCTTTTTTGTGGTAACCTTTGACAAAAGTTTTCTATGCTTAATTTTTTTTCATCATGAAACGACAATTCTGGAAGTCATGGATAAGAAAAAACAGTGCTCCAAAATGCTATAAGACTTTATGATCATTTTTGCAAGCAAATAGAACATTTGACAAAGGTTACCACAAATTTTTTTTGCTTTTTTTAAATTTTTATTTTAATGTTTTTCGATTTTACTGTTCATTAGGAGCATTTTAGCGTGGGTGCAAATACGTCACATACGGCTCCTGACTCCAGTGACCGTTCTAAAGTACCACGAGCATCTCAAACAACGTACCCGTAATTTGGCTAGCCAAACCAATTATGGATAGAGCAACGAGAAGATTTGAATATGCAAGCTTTTTCTTTGCTTTTACAACACACCAAAAATAGGATGCTCAGATATCCGAAACGATTTACATAAAACATGGTTCATTGCACAATTAAACACTACCCCCATCGTTCCAGATTCTAATGCATATGGTTTTTTGGCCTAAATTACAAAATGTAGCGTGCATAAGCTGTTTTGGACAAAAGTAGCCTCAGCTGGTTCACAAGAACCCAACAACAGACTCCACATGTTGTGACACAGCGAATCAGGCGAAGGACAATTCCCGTCCAAATAAAAACGCGAGCTCATGCATTGGTATAAACGCCACACACAAAGACGCATTATAAAGTGGAACGGAGGGAGTACAACGACTATATTTAAACATCACTGCCACTACAACGAGCTCAAAAATAGACACATTGGGTCTAAAATGAGCTCTACTCTCTGTCGAAGATCTTGACCCCCCTCACTTGTCTCATGGTTGTTGGCGATGGACTGAATCCATGGCATCACATCGTTGGTGAGACGGGCCGAATCAATGGCATCACATCGTCGATGGCGTTGGCTTCGCCTTCCCTCCTCCCTGGCCATGCATTTGTCCGCGGTTTTATCACGTAGCCCCCCTCGCATGCACCCTTCGTGGAGAGCTACTTCCTGATTTCTCCCCCTTATCACTTGGAAGAGCGGTACAACTGCTCAGGCAATAAACTCATGCTCTTGCGGCCCGAGCGGTATAATTGCGGCGATGTCTAGTTGTACCGGTTATGAAAATAATAACCGGGAAAACCGCACAACCACCGCTTAGTAGTCCACCCTAAAACCGTGAGGAATCACCCTCAAGCGATAGTTGGGCCGGTACAATCGTTGGTACAACCGCCTCGTGTCTATAGGTGTGGCCATGGATTACAAAGGAGTTGAACTGCTTAGTTGTATCGGAACAAACGCTAGGCCACCCCTCGAGCACCGTTGCCATACCCGAGGGAAATCATCCCTCCAGTGGTAGTTGGGCCGGTACTTGGTCTAGTAGTACTGCTCAATGTGGGAGCGGTACAAACGCCAAAGTACGCAGTACAACTACCTAGATGTGCATAGCTGTGTCCATGGTACGTCCGTTTTGCATCATGATTTCCTACTATTATTTACACTGTTTTTGATTATTATGATGCAATTCTTATGCCTTTTCTCTATTAAATTGCAAGATTGACTTGAAGATAAATTACCAGCAGATGGAATCCTAGACCTAATAGAGCTACATGAGAGATAACTATTCTCGAGAGCTTCAAATGACGTGAAAAATTCTAGGATTAATTTTTGAGTATATAGAAAATACTGGAAGGAAAAAGTGTCAGATAAAATCAACCGTGGCCCCACAAGGGCAGGGGTGTGCCCTTCCCCTTTGTAGACCCCATGGGGCCCTCCGGTGCTCGTCTTCTGCTATATGAAGCCATTTACCATAGAAAAAATAGAAGAGGACTTTTGGGTTGAAGGGCCGCTGCCTCAGACCGGAACCTGGGCAGGAGCACTTATGCTCTCAAGTGGAGCGATTCATCTAGGGATACTTCCCTCCGGGAGGGGGAAATCGAAGCCTTTGTCATCACCAACGTCCTCCCACCGTGGGAGGAGTCATCTCCATGAACGTCCACTGGTGCAACGACATGCTATATAAATGGTTTTTAACCCCTTTCCACGACGGATGTTTAAACCGTCGCCTTGCATGTATGGGCGTTAGAGGGGGGGGGGTCCAACCCACACGACGCAGAAAAATCGTTGGTGATGGTGAATGATGAATGCATATACTTAGCTTGCATAATAACCTTGGTTAGCTCATAAATGTCATGTACTTAGCTTATTTTCCTCCAGAATGACATAATAAGCTCAAAAATGCATAAAAATAAAAATAAAGAATAGAAGAGGAAAGAGAAGAAAAATAAACAATAAAAATAAGAAGAATGAGCTTCTTCTTTCTTTCTTCTTATTATTTTCCTTCTCTTTATTCTTTTTTTCTTCTTTTTCGTCTTCTTCTAGTCTTGCTGTTGTTGTTGTTGTTGTTGTTGTTGTTGTTGTTGTTGTTGTTGTTGTTGTTGTTGTTGTTGTTGTTGTTGTTGTTGTTGTTGTTGTTGTTGTTGTTGTTGTTGTTGTTGTTGTTGTTGTTGTTGTTGTTGTTGTTGTTGTTGTTGTTGTTGTTGTTGTTGTTGTGATCTTCTTAAGGGTGTCGATAATGAAGTGCTCTAATCTTGTTGAAATCCGCATCAAGCAGGTCAAACCCTACTGTCATTGCAAGTAACATCATGGGTGATCGTGCGTGGATGTACACTGGTCACACTAGTCAGAAAGAGATGATCAAAGAATGGTTAACAAAAACCAAGGGGTTTGTGAAAGCTGCATTTGCAAATGGCCAGATAAAAACCTGGTGTCAGTGTCGTTGGTGCGACAACTTAAAATAGATGACACATGGTGAAATGGGTAAACACCCACAGAAGAGGGGTTTTACGTTCGATTATACGGTGTGGACATTTCATGATGAGTCTGCCCAACGTACGAGAGCTAAGGTGGCTCGCCATTGCACCAACGAGCATGGTACCGGGATCGAAGACATGATGCAAGACTTTGATAATGCTCGGCATTCAGACGATGTGCTGGAGGAATATGCAAAGGCCTTCTATGAAATGTTCGAGTCTTCAAAACGTCCCCTCCACGAGCACACTGAGCTTTGTCAGCTGGATGCCATCGCACAAGTAATGTCTCTGAATGCTCAATTCAACTTGGGCAGAGAATGCTACGATGCGATGATGACACTATTTGGACGCTTTCTATCCAAAGGCCATGTCATGCCTGCAAACATGTACCAGTCGAATAAAATACTCCGTGTACTTAAGATGCCCTATGAGATGATAGATGCGTGTGAGAAAGGATGTGCCTTATTTAGGCTTGATTATGCGGACTTGAACTATTGTCCCATTTGCAAGTCTTCTAGGTATATTATGGTAGATAGCGGTATGGGTGAGAAGAGGCAGACCAAAATCCCCGTTAATGTTCTTCAGTATATGCCAATCATACCAAAACTTCAACGTCTTTTCATGGCCGAAGAGACAACCAGACAGATGACATGGCACAAACTTGGCAAAAGAATCGAACTAGATGCAGATAGGAATAAGATGTTGGTACACACATCACATGCTTTTGCGTGGAAGCACTTCGATGCATTACATCCGGATAAAGCGGAAGATCCAAGGCATCCTCGAGTCTGTGTCGCCACGGATGGGTTCAATCCCTTTATCATGAAGGCAACCCAATACAGTAGTTGGCCTGTATTTGTCATTCCACTCAATCCCCCCGGACAGATTATGCAAAGAAAGAACAGATTCCTCATGTTGATAATTCCAGGGCCCAACTATCCGGGAAAGAATATGAATGTGTACATGCAGCCACTTAAGGATGAATTACAAGAAGCTTGGGATAATGGGTTCAAGACATACGATGCCGCTAGAAAAGAAAACTTCAAAATGCATGTCTGGTACATGTACTCGATGCATGACTTGCCGGCGTATGCGCTATTCGCTGGCTGGTGTGTGCACGGAAAGTTCTCGTGCCCCACATGCAAGGCAGCTCTTCAGTTTCATTTGCTACACGCGGGTCAGAAGTATTCTTGCTTCGACTCGCATAGACAGTTCCTGGATCCTCGCCATCAGTTCAGAAAAGACAAGAAGAACTTTATCAAAGGTAAAGTTGTCAAAAACTCGGCACCACCTGCGTTGATAGGCTAATAGATCCTGGATCAGTTAAACACTCTTGAGCCTGATCCATAGCGTCCAGGGTATTTTAAAGGGTTCGGAACACGCCTGGACTCACAAGACATGTTTGTGGGATCTGCCTTACTTCAAAGACCTCCTTCTTCCACACAACATCGACATGATGCACACTGAAAAGAATATCGGAGAGGACATTTTTGGTACATTGTTCGGCATAAAGGGGAGTCAAAGGATAATCCTAAGTCTAGAGTCGATCAACACACTCTATGCGATAGACCGTTATAAAACATGCGACAATCGAAAGGAAAGCAAAACTGGTCGAAGCCAAAGGCCTGGTCCAATCTAAAAAGGGGAGCTATGAGGGAAATTATCTTGTGGGCCAAAATACAGTTGATGTTCCCCAATGGGTATGCAGCGAATCTAAAGAGGGGAGCGAGTCTTGAAAAAATAATAATATTTGGTCTCAAGAGAGATGGTTGACACATATGGCTTGAGCGGGTAATGCCGGTGATGTTGCATGGCTTTATTCCTGAGGATGAATGGCTAGTACTAGTAGAGTTGAGATATTTATTTCGTGTTCTTTGTGCAAAAGAACTATCGCCTAGCATGGTAGATGACATGCAGGAGTTGGCACCGAAGTTGCTCTGCAAGTTAGAGAAGATCTTTCCACTGGGCTTCTTTAATACAATGCAACATTTGATTTTACATCTCCCAATCGAGGCAAGATTGGGGGAGGGGGCATGCAAAATCATTGGTGCTTTGCAAGTGAGGGGATGCAGAAGATGCTTAGAGCAAAATGTAAAATTAAACGTAGAACTTAAGCATCGATGGATGAGGCATTCATTACCGAGGAGGTGCAAACTTCGTGACAGCACACTACGAAGCCAGAAATCGTCATTTGCATAATCCGAAGCCTCGGTGCAATGCCGGTGACCCAAAAAAAAGTGGATCCAACCTCAGCCTATTCAAAGGGAAGCTCGCACCAGTCGGTGCTTCAAAACCAATAGTGTTGGATGTCAAAGAATGGGGGACCATTTTGTTGCAACAAACTAACAGAAGTGCGGCCGTACATCGAGTAAGTTCGCAGTACATTTTTCCGCAACTTCTAATTGCTTTAAAGTGCTCTTATTCCCGGATATTTGATACAATCGATACATCGCCAAATTATCGGATGCAGCGGTGACCCAAAAGGATACCGTCGAAGAGTATGAGCTTCTCACAAAGCATGGAGGCGACAATCCCGATTTCATCTCTTGGTTCAAACAAACGGTAATTATCATTAATGGACCATTTCATTTTTTGGTGTAATTTGCGGCTAATGCAACAATCCTTTCGTATTACATTTGTAGGCTAATTTAGAGTCTATGGACGCCGAATTGAGACAAACCGCTAATGGTTTTGACTATAAGGTCCGTTTATTTGAGAAATACAACGTCAACGGGTATCGCTTTCGTACCTCTGGCAAAGAGCTTGAAAGGACGTGGATGTCGCCTAGAGGGGGGGTGAATAGGCGCTTTAAAATAATTACGGTTTAGGTTTGAACAAATGCGGAATAAAACTAACGTTTAATATGTCAAGCACAAAACCTAAAACAACTAGGCTCACCTATGTGCACCAACAACTTATGCTAAGCAAGATAAACAACTAAGTGATAGCAAGATATATGACAATAAACAATATGGCTATTGCTACGTCGACATAAAACTTCTGTCGTCTCTTGAGCTTGCGTTGGTTTTCCCTTGAAGAGGAAAGAGTGATGCATCAGAGGAGCAGTAAGTATTTCCCTCAGTTTGAGAACCAAGGTATCAATCCAGTATGAAAATCTCGTCAAGTCCAGAGTACCTGCATAAACACAAAGAACTTGCACCCAACGCTATAAAGGGGTTGTCAATCCCTTCAAGATTGATTGCAAAGTGAGATCTGAAGGCGGAAAGTGAAACGAAGAAAAAGTGTAAGGCTGAAAATATGGTGTGGAGTAGACCCGAGGGCCATAGTGTTCACTAGAGGCTTCTCTCAAAATAGCAAATATTACGGTGGGTGAACAAATTACTGTCCAGCAATTGATAGAACCGCGCAAAGTCATGACGATATCTAAGGCAATGATCATACATATAGGCATCACCTCCGAGACAAGTAGACCGATACTTTCCGCATCTACTACTATTACTCCACACATCGACCGCTATCCAGCATGCATCTAGTGTATTAAGTTCATGATGAACAGAGTAACGCCTTAAGCAAGATGACATGATGTAGAGGGATAAACTCAAACAATGATGAAACCCCATCTTTTTACCCTTGATGGCAACAACACGATGCGTGCCTCGCTACCCCTTCTGTCACTGGGTGAGGTCACCGCACGGTATGAACCCAAAACTAAGCACTTCTCCCATTGCAAGAATCATAGATCTAGTTGGCCAAACAAAACCCACAACTCGAAGAGAATTACAAGGATATGAAATCATGCATAAGAGAGATCAGAAGAAACTCAAATAAGATTCATAGATAATCTGATCATAAATCCACAATTCATCGGATCTCGACAAACACACCACAAAAGAAGATTACATCGGATATATATCCATGAAGATCATGAAGAACTTTGTATTGAAGATCCAAGAGAGAGAACAAGCCATCTAGCTACTAGCTATGGACCCGTAGGTCTATGGTGAACTACTCACGCATCATCGGAGAGGTCATGGTGTTGATGAAGAAGCCCTCCATATCCAAATCCCCCTCCGGCAGGGCACCAGAACGTGCCCTAGATGGGATCTTGCGGAGACAGAAGCTTGCGGCGGCGGAAAATTACTTTCGATGATCTCCTGATTTTTTTCTGGGATTTTAGGGAATTTATAGGCGAAAGACCTAGGGCACATGAGGCCCAGGGAGCCCACAAGCCTGGGAGGCGCGGGCCCCCCTGGCCGCGGCTTGGGGGCTTGTGGGGTCCCTGGCGGCCCCCTACCCTGATTCTCACGCTTCCCGATCTTTTTTTTCGGAAAAAAAAATCTTTTTGGCAGTTTCTTCCGTTTGGACTCCGTTTAAAATCCTCCTCTGAAAAGGGTCAAAAACATGGAAAAAACAGGAACTGGCACTTGGCACTGAGTTAATAAGTTAGTCTAAAAAAGGATATAAAAGGCATACAAAACATCCAAAGTTTGACAAGATAATAGCATGAAACCATCAAAAATTATAGATACGTTGGAGACGTATCAAGCATCCCCAAGCTTAACTCCTGCTCGTCCTCGAGTAGGGAAGTGATAAAGACTGAATTTTCAATGTGGAATGCTACCTATCATAGTTGTCCTTTGCAACTTCTTTCGTGTGACATGAATGTTCAGATCCGTAAGATTCAAAACAATAGTTTGCTATTGACATGAAAACAATAATACTTCAAGAAAACTAGCAAGGTAATCATGAACTTTCAAAATAACAAGGCCAAAGAAAGTTATCCCTACAAAATCATATAGTCTGGCTATGCTGCATCATCCTCACACAACTAATGTAAATCATGCACAACCCCGGTATTGGCCAAGTAATTGTTTTCACACTCTTACTTTCTCAAACTTTTTATAACTATCACGCAATACATGAGCGTGAGCCATGGATATAGCACTATAGGTGTAATAGAGTGTGGTGGTGGTTGTGAGACAAAAAGGAGGAGATGGTCACATTGACTCGGCGTATCAAAGGGCTATGGAGATGCCCATTAATATATATCAATGTGAATGAGTAGGGATTGCCATACAAAGGATGCACTGGAGCTATAAGTATGTGAAAGCTCAAAGGAGAACTAATGGGTGTGCATCCAACTTGCTTGCTCACGAAGACCTAGGGCAATTTTGAGGAAGCCCATCATTGGAATATAGAAGCCAAGTTATATAATGAAGATTCCCACTAGCATATGGTGATGAAGAAACGAGAGGCTCTCAAACATGAAGAACATGGTGTTATTATGAAGCACAAGTGTGGAAAAAGATAGTAGCATTGTCCCTTCTCTCTTTTTCTCTTTTTTTTCTTGTTTTATTTGGGCTCTTAGGCCTCTTTTTTCTCTTTTTTTATTTGGGCTCTTTCGCCTCTTTTTTAATTTCCTCACATGGGACAATGCTCTAATAATGATGATCATCACACTTTTATTTACTCACAGCTCAAAGCTTAGAAATGACTCTATAGGAAATGCCTCCGGCAGTGTATCGGGATGTGCAAAGATCTAGCTTGGCGTATGACGTTGAAACATTTCGCTAGCTATCTTTTTTTTTCAAGAAAACGCAGAGATGTGCGTTTCTTTGTATTGAAAAGAGGGGAAGTCAGTCTCAGAGGAGACGATTACAGTAGGTTACAAGCAGTTTCAATGAACATCCCAGGATGGGGGCAAGACTACCCTAAGCCCCTTGTCCCCGGCTCTAGCCTAACACCTCATCTCATCTTTGATCCCATCCGAGAGCTCGGAGAGCGACGGAGTGGCATGATCAAATACACACGCATTCCTATGTTTCCAGATCATCCATGGAACTAGCAGCGTGGTGGACCTCAGCGCCTTGCGGAGCGATGGTGGTGTTGCATCTCTCGCCCTAATCCACCAATCATGAATGGGGATATCCTGCTCTGGTGTGGGGGCTGGTAAGCGCAGCCAGGAAAGAGCCTCGTGCCAGGCTTGCCGCGCGAAGGGGCATGCCATTAGCAGGTGGTGGATGGTCTCTGGCTCTTGGTCGCAAAGTAGGCAGCGGGCGTGATGTGGGAGGCCGTGGCGAGCACGTCTGTCTGCGGTCCAGCATCGGTCTAGGTTCGCAAGCCAGTGGAAGAACTTGACCTTCGGCGGAGCCCATCCCTTCCAGATTAACTGCCAGGAATGGCAAGTGAGGGATCCGTGGAAGGTTGCCTGATAGCAGGATCGCGCCGAGTATTCTCCATTAGCAGTCCATTTCCAGACAAGCTTGTCTGGCTCAGCGGACAAGGTGGTGTGCATGACGCGCTGCCATGTCGTCAGGTATTGGCCAATCTCTTGTAGCCCCACGATGTCGCGGATGTCACGGGCCCAAGCATTGTCGGCTAGGCCTTCTGCCACCGTCCGCACCCTTCTCCTGTTCTTGGGGATGCATAGGTACAGCAGGGGTGCTAGCTCGTGAATCGACTGCCCATGCAGCCAACGGTCTTCCCAGAACAGCGCCGTGTGGCCATCACCTAGCACCATGAAGGTGGAGGCGTAGAAGAGGCCGATCTCCTCACGGGAGAACTACAGGTCTAGGCCTTGCCAGGCTCTGTCGGCGTCCGTCCTTGATAACCAGAGCCATCGTAGTCGGAGCGCGAGCCTGTGCGCTCTAGATCTCGAATGCCCAGCCCTCCAAGCGCTAGTGGCCGGCTGACCGTGCGCCAGTTAACGTGACAGTGTCCTCCCTGTGCAGCCGCGTGGCCAGCCCAAAGGAAGCCCCGCTGGATCTTCTCTAGTTGCTTCAGGGTCTTCTTCGGGGGCGCAAGGGCAAGCATCTGGTGGATTGGAATCGCGCTGAGGACCGATTTGACCAATGCCAACCTCCCAGCTTTGTTCATGAGCCATGCTTTCCATGTCGGGAGGCGGCCGGCCACAGAATCGACAAGCGGCTGCATCTGAGCCACAGTGGGTCGTCTGGTAGTGAGCGGTATGCCTAGGTAGGTGATGGGCAAGTTTGCCGCCTAGCAGCCCAACGCCTCCAGCAAGGCAGCACTATCCTCGTCGCCATGCAGGGTCGTGGCCGAGCTATTGCCATAGTTGACCTGCAAGCCCGACGCGGCCTAAAAAATGCCTAGGATGCCCTTCACCGCGAGCACCTCATCCATCTCAGCATGGCAAAACAGCATCACGTCGTCGGCGTATAAAGAGACGGCCGGAACAGTACGGCGGGGGTGCAGCCGCCGGAGTATGCCGGTCTGGAGCGCCCAATGCATGAGGCGGCCCAGCGCGTCGACAACGAGGACAAATAGCTGTGGTGATGTGGAGTCCCCTTGACGCAGCCCGCGGCGGTGCCAAACCGAGGGGCCAGGCACGCCATTGAGCATGACCCGCGTGCTGGACGAGGAAAGGAGGATGGCTATCCACTCCCTGAACCTGTCCCCAACCCATATTGGCGCAACACCTCGAAGAGGAATGGCCAAGATATGGAGTCAAAGGCTCGCGTGAGATCGAGCTTGAGCATGATGCACGG
This sequence comes from Hordeum vulgare subsp. vulgare, assembly GCF_904849725.1. Taxonomy (NCBI): domain Eukaryota; kingdom Viridiplantae; phylum Streptophyta; class Magnoliopsida; order Poales; family Poaceae; genus Hordeum; species Hordeum vulgare. The sequence continues at coordinate 608,632,631 of NC_058519.1, read as the reverse complement.
GGCGCCCAAGTGGTGAAGCATCCGGAGGGACTGCCGAACGAGCATGAACTTGTCGTGGAGGGAGCGTCCGGTAATGAATGCGTTCTGGTTGCGGCTGACTAGGCTATCCAGCTTGGGGGCGATGCGCAACGACAGAACCTTCGCGAATAACTTGGCCATAATGTGGATCAGGCAAATAGGCTGGTAGTCGCCCAGCTTTTGTGCATCCGCGCGCTTTGGCAGCAGGGTTAGGAGGGCTTGGTTGAGCTTACCAAACCCTCTCCCACGAAGCAGGAATAACTGCTCGAAGACATCCAGGATGTCCTGCCTGATAGTGCCCCAACAGGCCCGCAGGAACTCTGCGGTGAACCCGTCTGGCCCTGGTGCCTTGTGCACCGGCATGCGCCGCACCGCAGCCCATATCTCCTCAAGGGTGAAGGGCGCATCCAGGCTGCCAAGGTCACCGGCCATGACGAGCTGCTCGAGATCCAGTGTGTGCTCTCGGTCCACGGCGGTGCCCAGCAGCCCGTCGAAGTGCGCGAATGCCGCTTGGGCCATCTCCTCATGGTCGCATAACACATGCCCGTCAACTAGGAGGCTATGTACGCGGTTCTTCTGGCGCCTGAACGTACACTGCCTATGAAAGAAGCTCGTGTTGGCGTCACCCTCGGCCAGGAAGGAGATGCGGGCGCGCTGCCACGCGATGGTGCGCTCAAGGGAGGCCAGCCCAAGGTAGGCCACCTTGAGCTGCTTGCGCAGCCAGTCCTCTGCCGGGGAGAGCACGCGGCTCTCCATTGCGTGGTCGAAGCGGGCGATCAGCTCGCGGGATATGGCCAATTTGTCCCGGATATTGCCCGTGGACCTGGCACTCCAGCTTGTAAGGGCGCGGGCAGTAGCCTGCAGACGCCGGACCAACCGCTAGAAGGGGTCGGGGTCATGCACGGAGCTCCAGGCCGTGGCGACTGTGTCGTGGAATCCGTCAAGGCGGAGCCAGAAAGCCTCGAAGCGGAAGCGTCTGTGGGCCGTGGGCATGGGGTAGCAATCCAGCAGCAGGGGGCAACGATCGGACACGATGGATGCAAGGCATCGGAGGTGGCACTCCCCGTGGTAATCCTCCCAGTCCGCGGTGCAGAGAACTCGATCGAGGTGCACAAGCGTCGGCGGAGACTGCTCATTAGACCAAGTGAAGCGGCGCCCATTTAGGTATACCTCCTTCAGGGCAAGATCGTTGATGGCACGTCGGAACCTTCCCATCATGCGGCGGTTCAGATTACCGGAGCTCTTGTCCGCGTCACGGTAGATGAGGTTAAAGTCGCCGCATAGCATCCAAGGACCGGGGCAAGAAGCCCGGATGTCCCGCAGCTCTTGCAGGAACAGTAGCTTATCGGGGTCACTTTGGGGGCCATACGCCGTGGTTAGCCACCACGGGGCACCGCTGGGCGCGCACACCTTAACCGTGATCGCATTCTGGGTGAACAGGGGGTCGGAGATAGTGACAACCCTACTCTTCCAAGCGATGAGAATACCGCCGCGGGTGCCATCGGCTGGGAGATAGGTAGAACCATCAAACTCGGACCCAAGGGTGTCTAACACAATCGACGAGCAGACCAACTCCATTTTAGTTTCCTGGAGGCATACAATGGATGCACGGGTGGTACATATCAGCGAGCGAATAGCACAACGCCTAGCGCGCGAGTTCAAGCCTCTGACATTCCACACCGCAATCTGGGGACCTGGATACATCAGCGAGAGGTCGACTACAGGCATCGTCAGCCTAGCGCGCAGGCCGTGGCATCGCCAGCCTGCAGCGACATGCCTGCAGGGACCGTTCGGTCAACCAGAGCGGCGATGGCATGCAACACCGGGAGCTTAATCGGCGTGGAAAACATGTCGTCATATGCCTTCATCTCGACGGGGGTGATCTGCTGATTCGCGCCGACAATCCCGAGGGTGTGGAGAATCTGGATCACAACCCTTCTGTCCGTGGTGAGGAGCGCGGAGGCCGGAGCGACAGAGGTAGCGGATCGCCCCCTCTTGGGGCTGAAGTTGAGGGGGGGGGCCATTGGCGTTTCCCAGGGGATGTTAGCATCGCATCGAGTTGCTTGGTGGCTACAGACAATAAGGCACCCATCGTCCATGACTGGCCAGTGGCTTCGCAGGGTCGACGTCTCTGCAGGGTGATCGGCGGCGAGGCGAAGCGTCCTGGCATCGGAGGCTGCGCCCGGCCGCTGACGGGGCACGACCCAGAGTCCGGCTGGCATGCAGGCCTCGACAGAATGGAGATATGGCCGTGGCCGCGGGGCGAATCCATGCCTGGCCCCTGCTGTGGTCGTGCGTCCATGGACATCACAGACCCAACACCAAGCGAACCATCAGGTGTGGGCACTTCTCCGGTCGTGTGCGCGTCTTCGGGCGTGGCCCCAGTGACCAGGAGATCCTCGGCCGCGGGCCCAACAGCTGCGGCGTCAGCCACCACCCCTGTGAGCTCGGTCATATCGGCATCCGAGGGTGCTGGTGCGATGACAGCGTCCACGACCGCGGGTCCTACCGGAACAGAGCTGGCTAGTGGGGACGGGGTGACCTCAGCTAAACTGGCGGGGGGTGACGGCGCGCGTCCCACCCTCTCCTCAAAGGTGCGCGAGAGGAGCCGCGGGGGTTGGTCAAGGATGGTCTTCGGCTGTGCAGGAGCGACAAAGGAGGGATGCGGCTCTTTTTGTCTCGACCGGGGCGCAGGCGGTGCAGCGGCCGACCTCATGCGCTGCTCGGCGGGGCCCAGGCGCAGCAGGCAAGGATCAGCCGCTACAGGAGTGGGTCCATCCGGATACGCCTCGGACGTGCGCGACGTCGACGCCCCAGCCACGTCATGGCCCCAGGCAGCGAACGGGAGGCCACCAACTGTCCCGAAGCGAACGATCGCGCCGTCCTCCTCGCATGCATCTGCCACTTTGTGCGATGGGCCCTCCGGCAAAGCCGCTTTGGGCATCACAACGTGCGCCTGCTGCTTCCCTTTTCTGACGCCGTGACGAGGGCGAGCTGGGCCCTGCTGACCAGGCCAGGTCAGCATGCCAGCCCGCTTGGGGCACAACCCCTGCCGCAGCACGGCCGGGTACGACCAGGGAGCCACCGCGTCGGCGCCGTCTGAACGGCTGGAGCGGCCATGAGTGCGCGCATGCAACGCGAGCGCGTCCACAACCATGCCATCAGTCCGACCATTCTGTGCCTCGGCCGTGCGACGGCATTTGTGACTGCGCCGGTGAGCGCGCCCGGGACCAGGGCCAGGACCGTGACCATGCCCCTTGCCGGGGCCATGTCGGCTGTCTGCGCCACCGTCCTCACCATCTCCGGCACTGCCCGCGATGTCCTGGACGACGGCCGGAATAGCCCTGATCATCTCCGCCTTGGTGAGAGCAATGGACACGGGAAAGGTGAGAGTCCTGATGGCTGGGGCCTCCGACGCAACACGGCCGGGCAGCTGCTCGATTATTTCGAGGGTGGCGGCGCGCCGGATGTCAGCCGGGTCGTGCGCGCGCCCGGTGACGCGGAAGACGACCTTGTCCTCGCGGGAGCGCGTACGGGGGTGAAGGCGCTCAATCCAGCAGCTGCCGCCCAACACATGCTCCGCGGTGGAGAGCAACCAGGCGTGGGCGGGGATGCCGCGGAGCTCCAGCTCGACGCGGTACTCGAGCTCGCCGGCGCTGGCGTGGGCGAGCTTGCACCAGGGTCGGAGGGACAGTGCGAAGCGCGACGAGCTGATGAAGTGCTTGCCGCAGAACCGTCTCATGATCGCCAGGGAGGAAAACAGGATCAGAAAGTCCTCCGGGTGATGCTGATGGACCGAGAAGTCTCCCTTTTCCAGCTCCAGGGAAGACAGGATGAGCTCGGTCACCTCGGCCATGGACACAGATGGTCGGGTGCCCGTGAGGGTGGCCACCATCGCGCGACCGAGCACCTGCTCCGCCTCTTCCATCTCTTCTGTCTCGTCGAGGAACACGCGGGCGGGGACGTCTTCGAGCGGGTGAGTCCGCGGCAGAGGAGGAGCCACAGCAGGGAGGGTCGAGGCGGGCGGGCGCGTCGTCGGGGGGGAGGCCCTGGCAGGGGCGCCGCGTAGGAGCCTGGGCTGCTGGTCCACGGCGGCATGCGGGGAGCGCTGGGGCGCGGCCACGGCCGCCGGCCGCCGACCACCGCAGTCGCGAGAGGCGTGGCCGGAAGCGAGGCAGCGCCGGCATCGGATGCCATTCGGACAGTCCCTGACGCAGTGGCGGTGATCAAGGCACCGGAAGCAGAGGCCCGCGAGCTCCTCGGGGGAGGGACTGTGGCGGCGTGCATGCGAGGGCGTGGCCGGCGCAACACGGCGCGGGCGACGGGGCCGCTCTCTGCGACGAGCCTGCTGGAAGCCGTCTGCGTCGAGCACTGGGCCGCCCGAGACGCGATGAACCTCCGAGCGGGGGCCGAGATGCGCCTTGGCGGGAGCACGAGCTGCAGGCGCAAGGCGGCCTGGAGCGAGGGCGGCCGGCGGCGCGGCGGCGGCCGGCGGGGTGCGGGCGACGTCGCTGTACGAACGCGCCGAGGACTCGCTCTCCGAACTCGACCATCGGTCCCCGTAGGAAACACGCTCGCCGGAGAGGGTCTCGCGGCGGTCGACAGGGTTAGCCCCCACCGGGGCCATGTCGCGGGAGAGGAGGGCCGCAGGGGAGGTCCGGCCGGCTGGGATGTCGTTGGCGGCGTGGCGCAGTAGCTAGGCTAGCGGGGCGCGGAGGCGGAGCGGAGAGCGGGGTGAAGCGGAGCGGAGAGAGTCCATCTTCGCAAATCCTTTACTCGCTAGCAGTTCTTCTGGATCCGCTAGCTGTCTTACGATCATGCAATGGCAATATGAGAGTGACGGCACAAGTCATGAGACGGAATAGTGGGAGTTGCATGGCAATATTGTTGGGGAACGTCGCATGGGAAACAAAAATTTTCCTACGCGCACGAAGACCTATCATGGTGATGTCCATCTACGAGAGGGGATGAGTGATCTACGTACCCTTGTAGATCGTACAGCAGAAGTGTTAGAGAACGCGGTTGATGTAGTGGAACGTCCTCACGTCCCTCGATCCGCCCCGTGAACAATCCCGCGATCAGTCCCACGATCTAGTACCGAACGGACGGCACCTCCGCGTTCAGCACACGTACAGCTCGACGATGATCTCGGCCTTCTTGATCCAGCAAGAGAGACGGAGAGGTAGAAGAGTTCTCCGGCAGCGTGACGACGCTCCGGAGGTTGGTGATGATCTTGTCTCAGCAGGGCTCCGCCCGAGCTCCGCAGAAACGCGATCTAGAGGAAAAACTATGGAGGTATGTGGTCGGGCAACCGTGAGAAAGTCGTCTCAAATCAGCCCTAATTGCTCCATATATATAGGAGGAGGGAGGGGAACCTTGCCTTGGGGTCCAAGGGACCCTCAAGGGGTCGGCCGAGCCAAGGGGGGGAGGACTCCCCCCCCAAACCGAGTTGGACTTGGTTTGGTGGGAGGAGTCCCCCTCCCTTCCCACTTCCTCCCTCTTTTTTTTCTTTTCCTTTGATTTATTTTTTCTTGGCGCATAGGCCCCCTTGGGGCTGTCCCACCAGCCCACTAAGGGCTGGTGTGTCTCCCCAAAGCCTATGGGCTTCCCCGGGGTGGGTTGCCCCCCCCGGTGAACTCCCGGAACCCATTCGTCATTCCCGGTACATTCCCGGTAACTCCGAAAACCTTCCGGTAATCAAATGAGGTCATCCTATATATCAATCTTCATTTCTGGACCATTCTGGAAACCCTCGTGACGTCCGTGATCTCATCCGGGACTCCGAACAACATTCGGTAACCAACCATATAACTCAAATACGCAAAAAACAACGTCGAACCTTAAGTGTGCAGACCCTGTGGGTTCGAGAACTATGTAGACATGACCCGAGAGACTCCTCGGTCAATATCCAATAGCGGGACCTGGATGCTCATATTGGATCCTACATATTCTATGAAGATCTTATCGTTTGAACCTCAGTGCCAAGGATTCGTATAATCCCGTATGTCATTCCCTTTGTCCTTCGGTATGTTACTTGCCCGAGATTCGATCGTCAGTATCCGCATACCTATTTCAATCTCGTTTACCGGCAAGTCTCTTTACTCGTTCCGTAATACAAGATCCCGCAACTTACACTAAGTTACATTGCTTGCAAGGCTTGTGTGTGATGTTGTATTACCGAGTGGGCCCCGAGATACCTCTCCGTCACACGGAGTGACAAATCCCAGTCTTGATCCATACTAACTCAACTAACACATTCGGAGATACCTGTAGAGCATCTTTATAGTCACCCAGTTACGTTGCGACGTTTGATACACACAAAGCATTCCTCCGGTGTCAGTGAGTTATATGTTCTCATGGTCATAGGAATAAATACTTGACACGCAGAAAACAGTAGCAACAAAATGACACGATCAACATGCTACGTCTATTAGTTTGGGTCTAGTCCATCACGTGATTCTCCCAATGACGTGATCCAGTTATCAAGCAACAACACCTTGTTCATAATCAGAAGACACTGACTATCATCGATCAACTGGCTAGCCAACTAGAGGCATGCTAGGGACGGTGTTTTGTCTATGTATCCACACATGTAAATGAGTCTTCATTCAATACAATTATAGCATGGATAATAAACTATTATCTTGATACAGGAATTATAATAATAACTATACATTTATTATTGCCTCTAGGGCATAATTCCAACAGTCTCCCACTTGCACTAGAGTCAATAATCTAGCCTTCATATCACCATGTGAATTTACATTGTAATAAATCTAACACCCATACAGTTCTGGTGTCGATCATGTTTTGGCCGTGGAAGAGGTTTAGTCAGCGGGTCTGCTACATTCAGATCCGTGTGCACCTTGCATATATTTACGTCCTCCTCCTCGACGTAGTCGCGGATGAGGTTGAAGCGTCGTTTGATGTGTCTGGTCTTCTTGTGAAACCTTGGTTCCTTTGCCAGGGCAATGGCACCACTGTTGTCACAGAACAAGGTTATTGGATCCAGCGCACTTGGCACCACTCCAAGATCCGTCATGAACTGCTTCATCCAGACACCCTCCTTAGCCGCCTCCGAGGCAGCCATGTACTCTGCTTCACATGTAGAATCTGCTACGACGCTTTGCTTGGAACTGCACCAGCTTACTGCACCCCCATTAAGAATAAATACGTATCCGGTTTTGCGACTTAGAGTCATCCGGATCTGTGTCAAAGCTTGCATCGACGTAACCTTTTACGGCGAGCTCTTCGTCACCTCCATACACGAGAAACATCTCCTTAGTCCTTTTCAGGTACTTCAGGATATTCTTGACCGCTGTCCAGTGATCCACTCCTGGATTACTCTGGAACCTACCTGCCATACTTATGGCCAGGCTAACATCCGGTCTAGTGCACAACATCGCATACATGATAGAACCTATGGCTGAAGCATAGGGGACGAAGCGCATATGCTCTCTATCTTCATCAGTTGCTGGGCACTGAGTCTTACTCAATCTCGTACCTTGTAAAACTGGCAAGAACCCTTTCTTGGACTGTTCCATTTTGAACCTCTTCAAAACTTTATCAAGGTATGTGCTTTGTGAAAGTCCTATCAGGCGTTTTGATCTATCCCTATAGATCTTAATGCCTAGAATGTAAGCAGCTTCTCCTAGGTCCTTCATAGAGAAACTTTTATTCAAGTAACCTTTTATGCTCTCCAAAAGCTCTACGTTGTTTCCAATCAGTAATATGTCATCCACATATAATATTAGAAACGCCACAGAGCTCCCACTCACTTTCTTGTAAATACAAGATTCTCCAACCACTTGTATAAACCCAAATGCTTTGATCACCTCATCAAAGCGTTTGTTCCAACTCCGAGATGCTTGCACCAGTCCATAAATGGACCGCTGGAGCTTGCACACCTTGTCAGCATTTTTAGGATCGACAAAACCTTCGGGTTGCATCATATACAACTCTTCCTTAAGGAAACCGTTAAGGAACGCGGTTTTGACATCCATCTGCCATATTTCATAATCGAAAAATGCAGCTATTGCTAACATGATTCTGACGGACATAAGAATTGCCACGGGAGAGAAAGTCTCATCGTAGTCAATTCCTGGAACTTGTGAAAAACCCTTTGCCACAAGTCGAGCTTTATAAACGGTCACATTACCGTCAGCGTCCGTCTTCTTCTTAAAGATCCATTTGTTCTGAATAGCCTTGCGGCCCTCAGGCAGTATCTCCAAAGTCCACACTTTGTTCTCATACATGGATCCTATCTCGGATTTCATGGCTTCTAGCCATTTGTTGGAATCTGGGCCCACCATTGCTTCTTCATAATTTGCAGGTTCATTGTTGTCTTAACAACATGATTGATAAGACGGGATTACCGTACCACTCTGGAGCAGCGCGTGATCTCGTCGACCTGCGTGGTTCAACAGAAACTTGAACTGGAGTTTCATGATCATCATCATTAACTTCCTCCTCAACCGGCGTCGCAATGACAGAGGTTTCCCCTTGCCCTGCGCCACCATCCAGAGGGATGAGAGGTTCGACAACCTCGTCAAGTTCTATCTTCCTCCCACTCAATTCTCTCGAGAGAAACTCCTTCTCGAGAAAAGTTCCGTTCTTAGCAACAAACACTTTGCCCTCGGATTTGAGATAGAAGGTGTACCCAACTGTCTCTTTTGGGTAGCCTATGAAGACGCATTTTTCCACTTTGGGTTCCAGCTTTTCAGGCTGAAGCTTTTTGACATAAGCATCACATCCCCAAACTTTAAGAAACGACAACTTTTGCCTTTTGCCATACCACAGTTCGTATGGTGTCGTCTCAACGGATTTTGATGGTGCCCTATTTAAAGTGAATGCAGTTGTTTCTAATGCATAACCCCAAAATGATAACGGCAAATCAGTAAGAGACATCATAGATCGCACCATCTCTAACAAAGTACGATTACGACGTTCGGACACACCATTACGCTGTGGTGTTCCAGGTGGTGTTAACTGTGAAACAATTCCACATTGTCTTAAGTGAGCACCAAACTCGAAACTCAGATATTCACCCCCACGATCAGACCGTAGGAACTTGATTTTCTTGTTACAATGATTTTCCACTTCACTCTGAAATTGCTTGAACTTTTCAAATGTTTCAGACTTGTGCTTCATCAAGTAGACATAACCATATCTACTTAAATCGTTAGTGAAGGTGAGGAAATAACGATATCCGCCGCGTGCCTCCACGCTCACTGGACCACACACATCGGTATGTATGATTTCCAACAAGTCACTTGCACGCTCCATTGTTCCGGAGAACGGAGTCTTAGTCATCTTGCCCATGAGGCATGGTTCGCACGTGTCAAGTGAATCAAAGTCAAGTGACTCCAAAAGTCCATCAGCATGGAGTTTCTTCATGCGCTTTACACCAATATGACCCAAGTGGCAGTGCCACAAAAATATGGCGCTATCATTGTTTACTCTAACTCTTTTGGTCTCAATGTTATGTATATGCGTATCGCTATCAAGATTCAATATGAACAATCCTCTCCCATTCGGTGCATGACCATAAAAGATGTTACTCATAGAAATAGAACAACCATTATTCTCAGACTTAAAAGAGTAACCGTCTCGCAACAAACAAGATCCAGATATAATGTTCATGCTCAACGCAGGCACTAAATAACAATGATTTAATTTCATCACTAATCCCGATGGTAGCTGAAGTGACACTGTGCCGACGGCGATTGCATCAACCTTGGAACCATTTCCTACGCGCATCGTCACTTCGTCTTTCGCCAGCCTTCGTCTAATCCGCAGTTCCTGTTTCGAGTTGCAAATGTGAGCAACAGAACCGGTATCGAATACCCAGGCACTACTACGAGAGCCGGTTAAGTACACATCAATAACATGTATATCAAATATACCTGATTTTTCTTTGCCCGCCTTCTTATCTGCCAGATACTTGGGGCAATTGCGCTTCCAGTGACCCATACCCTTGCAATAGAAGCACTCTGTTTCAGGCTTAGGTCCAGCCTTGGGTTTCTTCGGCGGATTGGCAACAGGCTTGCCGCTCTTCTTCGAATTGCCCTTCTTGCCTTTGCCGTTTCTCTTGAAACTAGTGGTCTTGCTCACCATCAACACTTGATGCTCTTTACGGAGTTCAGACTCTGCGACTTTCAGCATCGCAAACAACTCGCCGGGAGACTTGTTCATCCCTTGCATGTTGTAGTTCAACACAAAGCCTTTATAGCTTGGCGGCAGTGATTGAAGGATTCTGTCAGTGATAGCCTCTTGCGGGAGTTCAATCCCCAGTTCAGCTAGACGGTTTGAGTACCCAGACATTTTGAGCACATGTTCACTGACAGATGAGTTTTCCTCCATCTTGCAAGCATAGAATTTATCGGAGGTCTCATACCTCTCGATCCGGGCGTTCTTCTGAAAGATAAACTTCAACTCCTGGAACATCTCAAATGCTCCATGACGCTCAAAGCGACGTTGAAGTCCCGGTTCTAAGCCATACAAGACTGCACATTGAACTATTGAGTAGTCCTCCTTACGCGCTAACCAAGCGTTCTTAACATCCTGATCAGCCGTAGCGGGTGGTTCATCTCCTAGCGCAGCATTAAGGACATAATCCTTCTTCCCAGCTTGTAAGATTAGCTTAAGATTACGAGCCCAGTCTACAAAGTTGCTTCCATCATCTTTCAACTTAGCTTTCTCTAGGAACGTATTAAAATTCAGGATGACACTTGCGTGAGCCATGATCTACAACACAAATATATATAAAGTGGACTTAGACTATGTTCAAGATAATTAGAGTTCAACTTAATCAAATTATATGCTAAAATCCCACTCAAAAAGTACATCTCTCTAGTCATTTGAGTGGTTCATGATCCACTTACACTATCCCAAGTCCGATCATCACGTGAGTTGAGTATAGTTTCAGTGGTAAGCATCCCTATGCTAATCATATCAACTATATGATTCATGATTGACCTTTCGGTCTCATGTGTTCCGAGGCCATGTCTGCACATGCTAGGCTCGTCAAGCTTAACCCGAGTGTTCCGCGTGCGCAACTGTTTTGCACCCGTTGTATGTGAACGTTGAGTCTATCACACCCGATCATCACGTGGTGTCTCGAAACGACGAACTGTAGCAACGGTGCACAGTCGGGGAGAACACAATTTCGTCTTGAAATTTTAGTGAGAGATCACCTCATAATGCTACCGTCGTTCTAAGCAAAACAAGGTGCATAAAAGGATTAACATCACATGCAATTCATAAGTGACATGATATGGCCATCATCACGTGCTTCTTGATCTCCATCACCAAAGCACCGGCACGATCTTCTTGTCACCGGCGCCACACCATGATCATCCATCAACGTGTTGCCATCGGGGTTGTCGTGCTACTTATGCTATCACTACTAAAGCTACATCCTAGCAAAATAGTAAACGCATCTGCAAGCACAAACGTTAGTATAAAGACAACCCTATGGCTCCTGCCGGTTGCCGTACCATCGACATGCAAGTCGATATTTCTATTACAACATGATCATCTCATACATCCAATATATCACATCACATCATTGGCCATATCACATCACAATCATACCCTGCAAAAACAAGTTAGACGTCCTCTAATTTTGTTGTTGCATGTTTTACGTGGTGACCAAGGGTATCTAGTAGGATCGCATCTTACTTACGCAAACACCACAACGGAGATATATGAGTTGCTATATAACCTCATCCAAGGACCTCCTCGGTCAAATCCGATTCAACTAAAGTTGGAGAAACCGTCACTTGCCAGTCATCTTTGAGCAAAGGGGGTTACTCGTAACGATGAAACCAATCTCTCGTAAGCGTACGAGTAATGTCGGTCCAAGCCGCTTCAATCCAACAATACCGCGGAATCAAGAAAAGACTAAGGAGGGCAGCAAAACGCACATCACCGCCCACAAAAACTTTTGTGTTCTACTCGAGAAGACATCTACGCATGAACCTAGCTCATGATGCCACTGTTGGGGAACGTCGCATGGGAAACAAAAATTTTCCTACGCGCACGAAGACCTATCATGGTGATGTCCATCTACGAGAGGGGATGAGTGATCTACGTACCCATGTAGATCGTACAGCAGAAGCGTTAGAGAACGCGGTTGATGTAGTGGAACGTCCTCACGTCCCTCGATCCGCCCCGCGAACAATCCCGCGATCAGTCCCACGATCTAGTACCGAACGTACGGCACCTCCGCGTTCAGCACACGTACAGCTCGACGATGATCTCGGCCTTCTTGATCCAGCAAGAGAGACGGAGAGGTAGAAGAGTTCTCCGGCAGCGTGACGGCGCTCCGGAGGTTGGTGATGATCTTGTCTCAGCAGGGCTCCGCCCGAGCTCCGCAGAAACGCGATCTAGAGGAAAAACTATGGAGGTATGTGGTCGGGCAACCGTGAGAAAGTTGTCTCAAATCAGTCCTAATTGCTCCATATATATAGGAGGAGGGAGGGGAACCTTGGCTTGGGGTCCAAGGGACCCTCAAGGGGTCGGCCGAGCCAAGGGGGGAGGACTCCCCCCCCAAACCGAGTTGGACTTGGTTTGGTGGGAGGAGTCCCCCTCCCTTCCCACTTCCTCCCTCTTTTTTTTTTCTTTTCCTTTGATTTCTTTTTTCTTGGCGCATAGGCCCCCTTGGGGCTGTCCCACCAGCCCACTAAGGGCTGGTGTGTCTCCCCAAAGCCTATGGGCTTCCCCGGGGTGGGTTGCCCCCCCGGTGAACTCCCGGAACCCATTCGTCATTCCCGGTACATTCCCGGTAACTCCGAAAACCTTCCGGTAATCAAATGAGGTCATCCTATATATCAATCTTCGTTTCCGGACCATTCCGGAAACCCTCGTGACGTCCGTGATCTCATCCGAGACTCCGAACAACATTCGGTAACCAACCATATAACTCAAATACGTAAAAAACAACGTCGAACCTTAAGTGTGCAGACCCTGCGGGTTCGAGAACTATGTAGACATGACCCGAGAGACTCCTCGGTCAATATCCAATAGCGGGACCTGGATGCCCATATTGGATCCTACATATTCTACGAAGATCTTATCGTTTGAACCTCAGTGCCAAGGATTCGTATTATCCCGTATGTCATTCCCTTTGTCCTTCGGTATGTTACTTGCCCGAGATTCGATCGTCAGTATCCGCATACCTATTTCAATCTCGTTTACCGGCAAGTCTCTTTACTCGTTCCGTAATACAAGATCCCGCAACTTACACTAAGTTACATTGCTTGCAAGGCTTGTGTGTGATGTTGTATTACCGAGTGGGCCCCGAGATACCTCTCCGTCACACGGAGTGACAAATCCCAGTCTTGATCCATACTAACTCAACTAACACCTTCGGAGATACCTGTAGAGCATCTTTATAGTCACCCAGTTACGTTGCGACGTTTGATACACACAAAGCATTCCTCCGGTGTCAGTGAGTTATATGATCTCATGGTCATAGGAATAAATACTTGACACGCAGAAAACAGTAGCAACAAAATGACACGATCAACATGCTACGTCTATTAGTTTGGGTCTAGTCCATCACGTGATTCTCCCAATGACGTGATCCAGTTATCAAGCAACAACACCTTGTTCATAATCAGAAGACACTGACTATCATCGATCAACTGGCTAGCCAACTAGAGGCATGCTAGGGACGGTGTTTTGTCTATGTATCCACACATGTAAATGAGTCTTCATTCAATACAATTATAGCATGGATAATAAACTATTATCTTGATACAGGAATTATAATAATAACTATACATTTATTATTGCCTCTAGGGCATAATTCCAACAAATATATCTCGGAATGGCTATGAAAATGCCATAGTAGGTAGGTATGGTGGCTGTTTTGAGGAAGGCATATGGTGGGTTTATGTACCGGCGAAAATTGCGCGGTACTAGAGAGGTTAGCAATGGTGGAAGGTGAAAGTGCATCTATACCATGGACTCACATTAGTCATGAAGAACTCACATACTTGTTGCGAAAGTTTTTATTAGTAATCGAAACAAAGTACTAAACGCATACTCTGAGGGGAAGGGTTGGTAGGTGTTAACCATCGCGCGATCCCGACCTCAACACAAAGGATGACAATCAATAGATCAATTATGCTACGACTTCCTAACATAGAGGTTCACCATACGTGCATGCTACGGGAATCACTAACTTCAACACAAGTATTTCTAGATTCACAACACCCTACTAACATAACTCTTAATATTACCAAATCCACGTCTCAAAACTAATTGAGAGGAATCAAAACTTCTCTTTCTACTCAATGCACATGAAGATGGAGGTTTTTGTATCCTCTTTGGGTACCTATCACCTTTGGGACTACTTTCATAGCATAAGCCAACTACCAAGTCACGCACCGCCGTGCTCTAAAAGATCTAAGTGAAGCACAAAGAGCAAAATTATCTAGCTCAAAAGATATAAGTGAAGCACTATGAGCATTCTAGCAAAATCACGATGAGTGCATGTCTCTCTCTAAAGGTGTGCAACAAGGATGATTGTGACACAATAAAAAGAAAAGACTCCTAAGATACAGGATGCTCCAAGCAAAACACATATCATGTGGTGAATAAAAATATAGCTCCAAGTAACGTTACCGATGGATTGAAGACGGAAGAGGGGATGCCTTCCCGGGGCATCCCCAAGCTTAGGATTTTTGGTGTCCTTGAATTTGGCTTGGGATGCCTTGGAAATCCCCAAGCTTGAGATCTTTCCACTCCTTATCTCTTTTTTCCATGAGAACATCACCCAAAACTTGAAAACTTCACAACACAAAACTTAAACAGAAACTCGTGATATCATTAGCACAAGAAAACAAACTACCACCTCTTTAGGTACTGAAGCAATCTTGATTTTTATTTATATTGGTGTTGGGCTACTATATTCTCAATTTTCTATGGATAGTACCCCCCGATACTAACCATAGTTTCATCAAAACAATCAACCAACTCAGCAAAAACAGAATCTGTCAAAAACAGACCAGTCTGTAGCAATCTGTATACTTCGTATACTTCTGGTATCTCAAAAATTCTGAACAATTACGACTGCGTGGTCAAAAGGCATATCAACCAGCAGCAAAAAGAATCAACTCAAGAGCTCTTTCTGAATAAAATAAAAAATCATCTCGTGAGCGAAAAGTTTCTGTCTTTTTCCAGCACGATCAGACAACCATTACCAAGACTAGTCATAAAGGTTTTGCTTGGCTCAAACACAAAAAGAAACACAAAAGACACAATCATAACAGAATTATGATAGTGTGGACGTAACAAAACAGAAAGAAAAAGAAATAAATTCATTGGGTTGCCTCCCAACAAGAGCTATTATTTAACGCCCTTAGCTAGGCATAAGGCGATAGAATAACGTATCGTCGTCTTTGGTGCTCAAACCATAAGTGGCCCTCATCATGGATTCATAAGGAAATCTTATTTTCTTTCTAGGAAAGTGCTCCATGCCCTTCTTTAAAGGAAATTGAAATCTAATATTCCCTTCCTTCATATCGATGATGGCACCGATAGTCCTTAGGAAAGGTCTACCAAGAATAATAGGGCATGTAGGATTGCAATCAATGTCAAGCACAATGAAATCCACGGGTACATAGTTCCTATTTGCAATAATAAGAACATCATTGATCCTTCCCATGGGTTTCTTGATAGTAGAATCCGCAAGATGCAAATTAAGAGAACACTCTTCAATCTCATTAAAACACAAAACATCACATAAAGGCTTTGGAATCGCGAAAACACCAGCACCCAAATCACACAAAGCATTGCATTCATAGTTTTTGATTTTGATTTTGATAGTAGGTTCCCACTCATCATGAAGCTTTCTATGGATAGAGACTTCCAATTCAAGTTTCCCTTCAAGAGATTTTATCATGGTTTCGACGATATGATCGGTAAAGGCCTTGTTTTGGCTATAAGCATGTGGATAGTTTAACATGGATTGCATCAAGGAAATGCATTCAATCAAGGAGCAACTATTATAATTGAATTCCTTGAAATCCAAAGTAGTAATTTCATTACTACTCAAAGTTTTAATATCTTCTACTCCACTTTCAATGCTTTTAGCATCAAGATAGATGGACTCCGAATCATTGGGGCGTTTTTCAACCAAAGTGGGTTCATATCCAGCCCCATCATCATTGGGTTTGACACAAGAAAACAAAGACTCAATGGGAGTCACACCAAGCACTTTAAGATCTTCGTGATTCTTATCACGAGAACACGCCTTTTTAAGCCATCCATGTCTAGCACGAATTTGGGCGGTTCTTTCTTTGCTCTCAATCATGGAAACACACATAGCTTTTAAAGTTTCATCCATATTGATCTTGGGAGGAGCACATCTAACTTTCAAAGCATCAATATCACTAGACATTCTATCAACGCTCTTAGCCAAATCGTCAATTTTGAGTAGTTTTCCTCTATGGACGCATTGAATTTTTTTTCGAGTTGATAAACTCTTTGATATTACTCTCTAGATCAGAGGGTAATCTATTGTAGTTTCCATGAGTATTGTTGTAGGACTTGCCAAAGTTATTAGAGGAGTTACTAGGAAAAGGCCTAGGAACATAGTTTCCTCTAAAAGCATTGTTGTTGCCAAAATTATTCCTACCAACAAAATTAATGTCCAAGCTAGCGTTGCTACTCTCAATCAAAGAAGAAAAGGGCATATCATTAGGATCTAAAGGAGCACTTCTACTAGCAACCAAATTCATTAACTCATCCATCTTAGCACTCAACGAGTTAATTTCTTCTATAGCGTGTACTTTCTTACTAGTAGGTGACCTTTCAGTGTGCCACTGAGAGTAGTTCGTCATGATATTGTCTAGGAGTTTCTTGGCTTCTCCTAACGTGATTTCCATGAACGTTCCACCTGAGGCGGAGTCCAAGATATTTCTAGAAGCGAAATTCAAGCGAGCGTAGAAGATTTGTATAATCATCCAAAGACTCAAGCCATGAGCGGGACAATTTCTAATCATCAATTTCATTCTCTCCCAAGATTGTGCAACGTGTTCATGATCAAGTTGCTTAAAATTCATGATATCATTACGGAGAGAGATAACCTTAGCCGGCGGAAAATACTTGGATATATAAGCATCTTTGCACTTATCCCAAGAATCGATACTATTTTTGGGCAAAGACGAAAACCAAATTTTTGCTCGATCTCGCAACGAGAAAGGAAAAAGCTGCAATTTAATCACATCATTATCCACATCTTTCTTATTTTGCATATCTCAAAGCTCTATGAAGGTATTAAGATGGGATGCGACATCTTCACTAGGAAGGCCGGAAAATTGCTCTTTCATAACAAGATTCAGCAAAGCGGCATTGATTTCGTATGACTCCGCACTAGTGGAGGGAGCAATCGAAGTACTAATAAAATCATTATTATTAGTATTCGAGAAGTCACAAAGTTTGGTGTTTTCAGTCATGTTGACTTCGGCAAGCAAGCAAGCACACAAGCAAACAAAGAGCAAGCGAGAAAAAGGGCGAACGAAAAAGGCAAACGAAAAAGGCAGAGATTTTTTTGTAAATTTTTGTTTTTCAGAAGTGGGGGAGAGGAAAACGAGAGGCAAAAAAGTTAATGCAAGAGATGATTTTGCAACACTTACTCGGATGAGTTCTTGACTTGATCCTCCCCGGCAACGGCGCCAGAAATCCTTATGATACGTCGACATAAACCTTCTGTCGTCTCTTGAGCTTGCGTTGGTTTTCCCTTGAAGAGGAAAGGGTGATGCAGCAGAGGAGCAGTAAGTATTTCCCTCAGTTTGAGAACCAAGGTATCAATCCAGTAGGAGAATCTCGTCATGTCCAGAGTACCTGCACAAACACAAAGAGCTTGCACCCAACGCTATAAAGGGGTTGCCAGTCCCTTCAAGATTGATTGCAAAGTGAGATCTCAAGGCGGAAAGTGAAACGAAGAAAAAGTGTAAGGCTGAAAATATGGTGTGTAGTAGAGCCGGGGGCCATAGTGTTCACTAGAGGCTTCTCTCAAAATAGCAAATATTACGGTGGGTGAACAAATTACTGTCGAGCAATTGATAGAACCGCGCAAAGTCATGACGATATATCTAAGGCAATGATCATACATATAGGAATCACGTCTGAGACAAGTAGACCGATACTTTCTGTATCTACTACTATTACTCCACACATCAACCGCTATCCAGCATGCATCCAGTGTATTGAGTTCATGACGAACAGAGTAATGCCTTAAGCAAGAATGACATGATGTAGAGGGATAAACTCAAACCAATGATGAAAACCCCATCTTTTTACCCTTGATAGCAACAACACGATGCGTGCCTCGCTACCCCTTCTTTCACTGGGTGAGGTCACCGCACGGTATGAACCCAAAACCAAGCACTTCTCCCATTTCAAGAATCATATATCTAGTTGGCCAAACAAAACCCACAACTCGAAGAGAATTACAAGGATATGAAATCATGCATAAGAGAGATTAGAAGAAACTCAAATAAGATTCATAGATAATCTGAGCATAAATCCACAATTCATCGGATCTTGACAAACACACCGCAAAAGAAGATTACATCGGATAGATCTTCACGAAGATCATGGAGAACTTTGTATTGAAGATCCAAGAGAGAGAAGAAGCCATCTAGCTGCTAGCTATGGACCCGTAGGTCTATGGTGAACTACTCACGCATCATCGGAGAGGTCATGGTGTTGATGAAGAAGCCCTACGTATCCGAATCCCCGCTCCGGCAGGGCACCAGAACGTGCCCCAGATGGGATCTTGTGGAGATAGAAACTTGCACCGGCGGAAAAGTACTTTCGATGATATCCTGATTTTTTGTGGGATTTTAGGGAATTTATGGGCGAAAGACCTAGGGCAGAGGAGGCCCAGGGAGCCCACAAGCCTGGGAGGCGCGGGCCCCCTGGTTGCGGCTAGGGGGCTTGTGGGGTCCCTGGTGGCCCCCTACCCTGATTCTCAGGCTTCCCGATCTTTTTCTGTTTCAGAAAAATCTTTTTGGCAGTTTCGTTCCTTTTGGCTTCCGTTTAAAATCCTCCTCTGAAAGGGGTCAAAAACATGGAAAAAAGAGGAACTGGCAATTGGCACTGAGTAAATAAGTTAGTCTCAAAAAAGATATAAAAGGCATACAAAACACCCAAAGTTTGACAAGATAATATCATGAAACCATCAAAAATTATAGATACGTTGGATACGTATCAGCTATCACAAAGTAAAGTGCATAAGTAAAGGGTTCGGGTAAGAGATAACCGAGGCACGCAGAGACGATGATGTATCCCGAAGTTCAAACCCTTGCGGATGCTAATCTCCGTTGGAGCGGTGTGGAGGCACAATGCTCCCCAAGATGCCACTAAGGCCACCGTAATCTCCTCACGCCCTCGCACAATGCAAGATGCCGTGATTCCACTAAGGGACCCTTGAGGACGGTCACCGAACCCGTACAAACAAGGTTGGGGCAATCTCCACAACTTAATCGGAGGCTCCCAACAACACCACGAAGCTTCACCACAATGGCATATGGCTTCGATGTGACCACAAATGCTCCGGGCAATCTCCACAACTTAATTGGAGACCCCCGACGCTTGCCCGGAGCTTTACACCACAATGATTGAGCTCTAAGGCACCACCAAGCTTCTAGGGGTACCAAGTACCCAAGGGTAATAAGCTTCTCAACTTCTCACTTCCACGTATTACCGTGGAGAACTCAAACCGATGCACCAAATGCAATGGCAAGGGCACACGGAGTGCCCAAGTCCTTTTCTGCCAAATCCCACCAAAGCAACTAATGCTAGGGAGGAAAATGAGAGGAAGAATGAAGAAGAACACGATGAACTCCAAGATCTAGACCCAAGGGGTTCCCCTCACTTAGAGGAGAAAGTGATTGGTGGAAATGTGGATCTAGATCTCCTCTCTCTTTTCCCTCAAGAACTAGCAAGAATCATTGGAGGGATTGAGAGTTAGAAAGCTCTAAGAAGGTCAACAATGGGGGAAGAACACGAGCTCGACGGATAGGTTAGTCCAAGGGGGAAGAAGACCCCCTTTATATAGTGGGGGAAGAAATCAGACCGTTACCCCCACTTACAGCCCGAGCACAACGGTACTACCTCTAGCCCTGACGGTACTACCGCTAGCCCCTGGCGGTACTACCGCTAGCCCTGGAGGTACTATCTCTAGCCCTGGCGGTACTACCTCTAGAGAAAGTCTTTGCAAAAAGTCCGACGAAGAACAACCGCTCAGAGAGAGGTACTACCGTCCCGAAGCGTGACTACCGCCCACCCGGAGCGGTACTACCGCTAGGGAGCGGTAGTAAGAAATTACTACCGCTCCAAGGGTGGTATTACAACTCCGGGGGCGGTACTACCGCTACACGAGCGGTACTACCGCTCGCACGAGGAGTGGTACTACCGCTGGATACTGAATTTGCTCTAACTTTCACATACGGACTCTGATTTCAACGAAACAAAGTTTGTTGGAAAGCTAAAGACATGGGATAACATAATATTGATAGAAATATCAATAAGAAGCAAGTGAGAAAACGCCCATAAGAAAATGGTGAGAACCCTTCTTCGAATAAGACCGGTAAAAACTCCCAACATCGAAAACATCATAGAAGATGCATATGGACTCCGTTTTTGGTGAACTCGAGCTTGTCATGAAGATGAACATAAGCTCTAAAACTCACAAAGAGAAACACCAAACAAGAACCAAGAAGTATGATGCAAGGATGCAAATGGTTTGAGCTCTCAACGAACGATACGTTGAAGCTACTCACTTGAGAGCCCCCTTTACAGTACAACAATCTATCCTAAAACAGAAAACCTATCAAGGGAAAACCTATACCTTGCACCTCGTCCTCTTGAGCTAAATTATGATGATCTTGGCTTCCTCAAGATGGACCACCTTTCTTGATTGCGTTGGCTTGATGAAGACTAGTTGATTTCTCCCCCGTACTCACTATGGGTGAGCCACTCTTCAACATATCTTCACAAGTCCATTGCCACCACAATGGACGGCAAGCTTCAAGCATGATATATTCGTGCTGAACCACTTGAACTTGCACACCGCAATCTTGATGACGATCACCACTTGACGTCATCCTTCATGGGTTGTATGAGATCTTCCTTTTGACGCAAGCCCATGGAAACACACCTAACCCCCACATAGAACTCTCACGAAGACCATGGGTTAGTACACAAACACGTAATGGATAATGCTTGCCATACCATGGGATCACTTGATCCCTCTCGGTACATCTTGTACGCTTTGTGTGTTGATCGTCTTGATTTACTCTTTGTCTGACGATCTTGATCAACCTTGTGTCTCTATGACCATTCTTTGGATAATACCTTGAATACCATCTTGGTCATCATATAAACTCCTTGAACCCAACAGATGGACTTCAAGAAGTGCCTATGGACAAATCCTATAAATATAACTTAAGGCAACCATTATTCCATAGGAATTGTCATCAATTACCAAAACCCCATATGGAGAAATATGCTCTAACAATCTCCCCCATTTTGGTAATTGATGACAACCACTTAAAGAGAGTTTATATAAGGAAATAAGCATAACCAAGCACACACATGCAAAGCAATAATGCATGCGTACAAGATGTAAATGCTTATGCAATAAAAGCAAAACCCTCTAAGCATAACCAAACTAAACTCTCTAAACTTCTCCCCCATTGGCATCGATTGCCAAAATGGACAAAAAGTTTAGAAAGCCAATATAGTAGGTGGTCCTCCAAAAAGTGTGTACTTCTCAACAAATGTGTGCAGAGAAATACACATATACAATGATAAGAAGTTGGAGGAAAACGAACTATATCGAGGACTCAAAGATTGCAAATAAAAGGAACGTATGCCACAAGGACATACAAAAATAGAGGCAAGTGATCAAAAGATACCAGATAGAACAAACAATCATATGGTCCTTCGAACCACATGAATTAAAGATATTATGATAAAGGCAACAGAGTGTTTTATCAAAACTAGAGAAGCTCCCCATGATTTGTGCACTAATAAGAGATTTTTGTATTTGATACAAGTGCACAAAATAGGATCGTTGCTCCCCCAAAATTAATAAAAACACAGAACGAGTGCAAGAAGATAGATGAGACAATAAGCATACCACTTGCACAAAACAAATGGTTGAGAAACATGTAAAAGAAGCAACTTAAGAATAGGCTCAACCAAAATAATGTGTGTGAGTCATGGCAAAGCACTTGAGAAGACTAAGATAAGGATAAGCATTACTCATCAACATAGTCTTGATGAAATGAGAAACAAAGTGCAAGACATATCATTCCCACACACACATACTAGAAAATGGGTTCACAAGCTTACTAATAAACAAAATAAGAACCAACGTTTGTCACAACCAATGGTGAAGATAGGAAATAAGAACCTTGTCAAGAGGAGGGATATCAATCGAGATGGCAAAACCCTCATCAAAACAAGCACGAGGAAAAAATATCTTCACGGACAAAGAGTGCATCAAGATGTAGGAAAATAAGATACACACTCAAGACAAATCCTTTCACGAAGCCACCAAAACTGAAAAAGTAAATGCAATAGTGGACGTGAAAGAAAAGAGGATATCAATTAGAGATGTAACTTCTCTCATGTGTAAAATATTATAAGTAGAAGACAATCATGATGATATATATCCATAAAGAAGGATGTACACACGAAATGGTTACAAGAAGGAACAAACAAGATATCCAAAATTTAGTCATGAATATATCAATAAGATCTTTGCTTGGAAGCATAGCACATTGCCTAATATTTTCTTATTGTACAATATGAACTTCCAACATACGAACATCAAAGACATCCCAACTAGCAATAAGACATCATCGTTCGGATGCTTTTAGAAAGGAAACAAGTACTACAAGAAAGAATCAAGAGATTCATGCCATGATGCAACTTGGAAAAGAAAAGACAGGTTTGGGCCTTTGCAAAAAAAATGAATGCATGAAGTAGATACTTGTTACCGGGACACCATTGGATTGATGTAGTAGATAGTTGTTCGTTGATCATCCTAACTTGGCTCCAATAATCACATGGTCTCAACACCTTCCTTATAGGTGACCCGAGCATCCAACGCATCTCCAATTGTTCCTGGAACAACAAAACAAACAAAATGGCGCCCAAGCTCATTGGGACCAAAGAGTTAGAAAACCAACAATGCATAGGACAAACTCCACATACATATGTGCACATAGATATGAATTTCAATTTCATGCACACTTTAGCCAATTTATGACAAGGTGGAGTTTCCCCTATATATTGGCTCAAAGAAAGAAAGCAAGCAAAAGAAGCTATATATAGTAAATATGCATGCTCAAGGCTTTCAATAATCAACTCAACATAAAGTTGATAATACACCAAAAGACAAGGTATCAAGTGATAATAAGATACCAAACGAAAAACCATCACTTGAAGGATATCAATTAAAAGATAACTCAAGGAATGAGATATCCATTGACACATGCCAAATAAAAGGAAACAAGATACCAATTGAAGAAAAACAAACATGAGGTATCTAGTTTCCAAAAGAGAGCTAGGTTCCAACAAAGCAAACCCTCGACAAATTTTCATGATGGCACAAAGCATCATAAAGAGCAAAACTTGCCTCCCATCAACACACACTTGATGGGGATAAACTGATTTTATGATGGGCGAGTAAAGAGAGGGTTCTAAAGAAAATATGATAGCTCCCCCAAGAGATGTGCATTATATAGAATTTGCATTTAAATACAAAATGCATAAGATGGGATCATCACTTTTTTCTATATCTATAAAAACACTAGACATGTTAAAATAGATCCACAAGAGGCAAGGAAGACAAACGAAACACAAAATCCAATGTAAAGACAATTAGCAATTACTACCACATGATGGGAATACCAATTGTTAAGGACAAGAAGTATTTTGGAAATAATACTCATTGGTAGATCGCAAATATATCCAACATCATCTTTACCCATAAAACGCAAGCAAATGACACTTGTAGAGCTAACATGCCACCTAGGAACAAGATAATTTACAATATCAACACTAAGTGGCAATACCTCAAATGTACACATTTTCTAGGCTTGTAATATGCACATAGCATATTACTCCCTCATAATGTGATAACCCGACAATATTAACAAGTGGAAAATTAAAACCAATCAAGAGATAATTAATGGACCATATAGAATTTGAATTTCTCATGAGTAAGACATACCACATAGAAACTATATAATCTTGAAATATCAATACTAAGTGGTATTCCCCATGTATACACATTTATAGGATTGTGAGGTGTGCAAAGCACATCACTCCCCCACAATGGAATAATCCATTAATCTCTCACAAGAGCCAACAAAGATACAAACAAGATGCAATAAGGCTCAATACAAGACTCACATGTACATGATATGCAAACCAACATACACATACTCGATTACTCAAGATAAGAAAGTTAAAAGCACAACATATACAAACACATGCAAGGTACAAAACCACAACATGCAAAGGGGCAAGCAACTAACAATGTAAACAGTTTAAGTACAAGTTACCGTAAGGAGGCACATTGGATATAAGATAGAAACTCGATAATCCAAATGACTTGGCTTGAGATAATATGAATGATGAAGACCCCTTAATTCTTCATTATGTATCCAAGTCTCTAATGTCCTCCACATTCACCTATTGATCAAGTATGAGCTTGTTGGTCCCCAACCACGTTGGGTCCTAAGAGGTTAGTCACAATAGGCTTGGCAACCCAAATGGTACTTTTCTTGACACCACTTTGAGTACCAACAAACTTGGCAAACACATTTC
Organism: Hordeum vulgare subsp. vulgare; assembly: GCF_904849725.1. Lineage (NCBI taxonomy): Eukaryota > Viridiplantae > Streptophyta > Magnoliopsida > Poales > Poaceae > Hordeum > Hordeum vulgare. The sequence continues at coordinate 608,607,749 of NC_058519.1, read as the reverse complement.
CAACCTTATCCTTCCCAAGAGAATAGATATCATCAATAATGATTGGGTTGGATAAACTACCTCTCGTGCAAGAAGAAGCGAAGTGACCCTTCTCACGACATAAGTAGCAACATCTACCCTTTAATTTCTTCCCTAGTGATTTCTCAACATGTGGAGTGTTGGCTTGGGTCTTCTTGGGAAGGGGCCTTTCTTCAACTTGTAGTTGAGTATGTGATTGAACTTGTGGCCGCTTCCCTTGTTGCTTGTGACTTTGGGGCTTCTTCTTTAGTGGGCAAGATCTAACATGGTGCCCTTCAATCTTGCACTTGAAGCAAATAATCTTGGCCGAATTCTTGACTTGTTCTTGGCCCTTCTTCTTGAAGCTTTTGGACTTATTCTTCTTGTTGGAGTTGAATCCAAGTCCATCTTTGTCATTTGGGGATTTTTTTCCCATACAAGACATTGTTGAGTGTGGACATTCCTTCATGACTCTTTTCCAAGTCTTTCTTCAAGGAAGTGACTTGGGCCTTGAGCTCTTTGATTTCCTCTACATGGTTAGTATCAACACAAGTACTAGAGGAAGTATAAGCTTCATTGTTAGAGCAACAAGGCATGGAAAGTAATTCATCACAAGATGTAGCAACATTATGAGTAGATGACTTACGAGGACTAGCACATGGCAATATAGCTTTTTGACTAGAAGTAGTGCTAATGTCCACATGAGGCTCACTCGATGTTACCTTGGTAGTAATAGCCTCATGAGCTAATTTTAGCACATTATGGGATACTAAAAGATCATCATGAGAGCTTGTGAGCATTACACGACTTTCTTCCAATTTCCCATAATTGCTAGATAGCAACTCAAATTGAGCCCTTGGCTCAACATTCTCCTTTAAAATGGATGCTTCACAAGAAGTAGAGTTAGTAGCACAAGCATCATTATTAACAATAAGAGGAGAAGGCAACTTGGAAAGCTCTTTAGCATATGAAGCTTCAAGTTGAGCATGAGACTTGGTGAGTTCGATGAGCGAACTCTTAATAGCCCTTGAGCCATTTTCGAGGTGCTCATAGTCCTCAACGAGTTTAGCATGTGCAAGTTCAAGCTTATCGTTTTTAGTTCTAAAATCATTAGCCACCTCGAGAGCTCTATCATGGGATTCCTTTAATCTTGATAATTCTATAGCAAAGGTTTCCTCAAGAGATTCCTTGGTGGTTTGTTCATTTTCAAGAGCTTGAGATAGTTCCGCGATCTCGTTAGCGTAATCACGCTCATGACCTTCCATTGTCTCAATGGTGGCCTCATGCTCCTCGAGATGAGCTTCCAACTCCTCAATGTATTTCTTGCCCTCAGTGGCAATAGACATGATTTCCAAGAAGTTGGAACAAGCAAGTTTATTCTTATAAAGAGATTTAAAAATCATTTCACCCTTAATTTTTAAGGATGCAATAATATCACTCTCTTCATCATTATTATCGTCCTCATTATCATCAACATCATCATCATGAGATACATTGGGATTCAAAGTAGGAGATACCTTTGAAGCCTTAGCCATAAGGCAAAAGTGAGTAACAATAGATGATGATGTAGGATCCCTTGAAGACTCATTCAAGGCCACATCTTGTTCCATGGAGTGATGAATTTCCTCTACATTGTTAGCACAACAACTCGAGGAAATATATACATTTTTATCATGGCAACAAGATATAGGGAGCATATCATCATGAGATTTAGTTAAGAAATTTTTACATGATATGCAAGGACTATCAACACAAGCATGTAAAACATTTAGAGTGCTCGAAGTGTTAATGCCCAAAGATGAACCATTGCAATAATATAGTGAAGAAGGATCATCAACAATAAACCCGCTATCATCATTGCAATGATCACCACTACTCACCATATAATTACCTTGTGGCAATCCACTTGTAGGTGAAGTAGATGAAGTTGAGAAGAGCTCAAAACCGGAGGTGGAGGGAGAACAATAATTCCCACAAATCTTGAACGTACCATATTTATCTTGAAGCTTTGTCCACAACTCATGAGCATCCCGTAATGGCATGAGTTGAAATATAACTACATTGCTCAAAGCATCAATAAGCACATTAGAAGCTTGAGCATCGAGATAAGAGTTTTTCTCATCCTCTAAAGATATATTTTGAGAATCCTTTGGAGGAGAGAAACACATATCTACAATTCGCTCTAAATTTGGGTCCAAGACCCGAAAGTGATTAAGCATGCGAATTACCCAAACATCAAAATTTGTGCCATCGAAACTAAGAGTGCCAGAGAATCCTAAACCCCTAGTCGACATCCTTACTCTCTAGGTGGTTAAACCTAATAAAGAGAGACCTAGCTCTGATACCAACTGAAAAGGACGTGGATGTCGCCTAGAGGGGAGGGGGGTGAATAGGCGTTTTAAAATAATTACGGTTTAGGCTTGAACAAATGCGGAACAAAACTAACGTTTAATATGTCAAGCACAAAACCGAAAACAACTAGGCTCACCTATGTCCACCAACAACTTATGCTAAGCAAGAAAAACAACTAAGTGATAGCAAGATATATGACAATAAACAATATGGCTATCACAAAGTAAAGTGCATAAGTAAAGGGTTCGGGTAAGAGATAACCGAGGCATGCAGAGACAATGATGTATTCCGAAGTTCACACCCTTGCGGATGCTAATCTCCGTTGGAGCGGTGTGGAGGCACAATGCTCCCCAAGATGCCACTAAGGCCACCGTAATCTCCTCACGCCCTTGCAAATGCAAGATGCCGTGATTCCACTAAGGGACCCTTGAGGGCGGTCACGAACCCGTACAAAAAAGGTTGGGGCAATCTCCACAACTTAATTGGAGGCTCCCAACAACACCACGAAGCTTCACCACAATGGCATATGGCTTTCAGGTGACCACAAATGCTTAGGGAAATCTCCACAACTTAATTGGAGACCCCGACGCTTGCCCGAAGCTTTACACCACAATGATTGAGCTCTAAGGCACCACCAAGCTTCTAGGGGTACCAAGTACCCAAGGGTAATAAGCTTCTCAACTTCTCACTTCCACGTATTACCGTGGAGAACTCAAACCGATGCACCAAATGCAATGGCAAGGGCACACGGAGTGCCCAAGTCCTTTTCTCCCAAATCCCACCAAAGCAACTAATGCTAGGGAGGAAAATGAGAGGAAGAACTAAGAAGAACAAGAAGAACTCCAAGATCTAGACCCAAGGGGTTCCCCTCACTTAGAGGAGAAAGTGATTGGTGGAAATGTGGATCTAGATCTCCTCTCTCTTTTCCCTCAAAAACTAGCAAGAATCATTGGAGGGATTGATTGTTAGAAAGCTCTAAGAAGGTCAACAGTGGGGGAAGAACACGAGCTCAACGGATAGGTTAGTCCAAGGGGGAGGAAGACCCCCTTTATATAGTGGGGTAAGAAATTAGAACGTTATCGCCACTTACAGCCCGAGCACAACGGTACTACCTCTAGCCCCGGCGATACTACTGCTAGCCCCTGGCGGTACTACCTCTAGACCCTGGTGGTACTACCGCTAGCCCTGGCAGTACTACCTCTAGCACTGGCGGTACTACCTCTAGAGAAAGTCTTTGCAAAAAGTCCGACAAAGAACAACCGCTCAAAGAGAGGTACTACCGTCCCGAAGCGGTACTACCGCTCCTAGAGCGGTACTACCGCTAGGAAGCGGTAGTACTCTTGGGGTGGTACTACAGCTCCGGGGGCGGTAGTACACCTACACGAGCAGTACTACCGCTGGCACGAGCAGTGGTACTACCGCTGAATACTGAATCTGCTCTAACTTTCGCATACGGACTCCGATTTCAACGAAACAAAGTTTGTTGGAAAGCTAACGACATGGGCTAACACAATATTGATAGAAATATCAATAATAATCAAGTGATAAAAGGCCCATAATAAAATGGTGAGAACCCTTCTTCGAATAAGACCGGTAAAAACTCCCAACATCGAAAACATCATAGAAGATGCATATGGACTCCGTTTTCGATGAACTCGAGCTTGTCATGAAGATGACCATAAGCTCTAAAAGTCACAAAGAAAAACACAAAACAAGAACCAGGAAGTATGATGCAAGGATGCAAATGGTTTGAGCTCTCAACGAACGATACGATCAAGCTACTCACTTGAGAGCCCCCCTTGACAGTACAACAATCTATCCTAAAACAGAAAATCTATCAAGGGCAAACCTATACCTTGCACCTCGTCCTCTTGAGCTAGATGATGATGATCTTGTCTTCCTCAAGATGGACCATCTTTCTTGATTGTGTTGGCTTGATGAAGACTAGTTGATTGCTCCCCCATACTCATTATGGGTGATCCACTCTTCAGCATATCTTCACAAGTCCATTGCCACCAAATGGACGGCAAGCTTCAAGCATGATATATTCGTGTTGATCCACTTGAACTTGCACACCGCAATCTTGATGACGATCACCACTTGACGTCATCCTTCATGGGTTGTATGAGATCTTCCTTTTGACGCAAGCCCATGGAAACACACCTAACCCCCACATAGAACTCTCACAAAGACCATGGGTTAGTACACAAACACGTAATGGACAATGCTTACCATACCATGGGATTTCTTGACCCCTCTCGGTACATCTTGTACGCTTTGTGTGTTGATCATCTTGATTTACTCTTTGTCTGACGATCTTGATCAACCTTGTGTCTCTATGACCATTCTTTGGATAATACCTTGAATACCATCTTGGTCATCATATAAACTCCTTGAACCCAACAGATGGACTTCAAGAAGTGCCTATGGACAAATCCTATAAATATAACTTAAGGCAACCATTAGTCCATAGGAATTGTCATCAATTACCAAAACCACATATGGAGAAATATGCTCTAACAGAGCTATCTATGACATATAAGCCACCCTATATCTTCCACAAAACATCCACCATACCTATCGATCATGACATTTCCATAGCTATTTCGAGATATATTGACATGCAACTTTCACCGGTTCGGGCCCTCTTGATGGAGGTAATTAATAGTCTACATCCTGCTCTTATTTATATTGATGATGAAGTATCGAGTACAAGCTTGATCTACCTCAAGATCGTAAGTTGTGTTTGAATCCTAAGGCTAGGCGAATGATATTGTGTTGATGTGTCTCCTCTCTACGGGCTAAACTCCATGGCTTATATACACGTCAGGTAGGGCATCTAGGGTTACAAGGTCGGTTTCTTAGCAAGGAGGCGACAGGGGAAGTCTTGGAGTATACGTAAGTCTTCGGTAGATGCAGTCCCAATCACACCCCATCATGCAGCTTCCAAAGTCCATCTTGAGAAAGAGGAGAACCCATCGGCCCAATCCGAGGAGCCTGGGCCAACTAGGTAGTACCCCCTAGTTCAGGACATCGTTAGGAGGCACTAGCCTGAGCAGCGGTGTCTTCTTTTTCCGCCTTCTCGTTCTTCCTCCGGCCCGCCCTCTTCCACGTCTCGGCGGCCGTCTCCTCCGGAGTGCGCTTCTTCTTCGTCTTCTTTCGGCCAACGACGCGTGGAGGCACGAAATGGGGCGGTGACGGCTGGCAAGGGGGCGACAACGAGTTTGGGCCTCTCGTCCATGGCGGGAGGGTTTTGAGAGAGAGGGCACAATCGTTGCTTGCTGCGCCTAGGCCTGGACACGGTCCGGTCCGGTACGGTCCTGGTCCGAGCTGGCGTTTGGACCGGCCGCCGGCGGTCTGGACCGAACCAGACCGAGCTGTCTAGCTGTCTGTATTTTCAGGACCGACTCGAAAGTCAGCTGGCTCGTTCAGTCTTTTTAGGACCGTGAGGACCGATTGGAACACTCCTTCCAGCAGCTGTTTAGCTCCTGCTCCCTCCGTCATAAAATTCTTGTCTTAGATTTGTCTAGATACAAATACATCTAGTCACATTTTAGTATTTAGATACATTAATTTATAGACAAACCTAAGACAAGAATTTTGGGACGGAGGAAGTATTTAGTTGCAATTTACGTCCTAGTTAGCTGCAACAACAGAAGTTCCTACAGTTTAAGTCCTAGCAGCTCCTGATTGCAAAATGTGCTAGCTAGCTGCTTAACCAAGCATACACTTGTACATTCAGTATTCCTTTGCTGTATTTTTGCAACGAATCTCCTGGTCAATGTAGGGTGCTGCCACATTGCAGTATAAATTAACTGATAAGTAGACATGACAAGTTGCTTCAGAGTAAAACTGCAGTAGCGGTCGCTATCAATCACTTTGTTGTACCATAGACCGACGAGCGGACCGGTCAACGACCACCGGCGGCGTCGCGGCGAGGTGTGCGACGTGCACGATTTCGGTGGCGAGTTGGGTGACATGAGTAAGCGCCGGCGGCAAGGTGGGCGATGTGTGCGCTGGGCGTGCATGAGCCCACGATTTTGTCTCTGCGGGTCTTGCCTTGATCAGTGAATCGATTTTGACGTGGAGCTAGTCGTGAGATAATGCCGTGATTATCGGATATCATACCCCGCCTCTTTCGTTCGTTCTTGTTTTCTGTTCGACAGAACAAAACGAAAGGACAACTCAATCGAGAAGGGGTGCGGCAGTGCCGGAGGGGGCGCAGCGTCGTGGATCTCACCGGCGCCACAACAAGGCGTCGCCGGCGGCTGGGCGGAAGAAGTGCATCCTCTTCGGCCCAACCGAGCTGGACCGGACCGGACCGATCAATTTTCGGTCCCCTTTTCACGGACCGGACCGGCCAGTTATTTTGTCGGTCCGGGCTTTTTCGGTCCGGTCCACGAGCCGTCCACCCTGAGCTGCGCCGATGCAAACTCGATGAAAATTTGGGTCGAAAATGGGTCCAAACGTACAAGAAAATAGGCACGTCGTTCCTTGTTTTCTGTCAGTTGGATCCAAACAAACACCAACTGACCAAATGGATCCGCGTGTTGGAATCGGCCGTAGCCTAGCCGAGACAAATTCTTCTCTCACTAGTTTGCGTCCTTGCAATCTGCACACTGCCGAAATCTGCTCGCAGTTTGGGTCCCCAATGGTGAAGCATGGGGTTCGGTACCGTCTCCCCTACAGCCGATATGATGTGGTGACGCCTTCCTCGCCAGCCTGGACTGCCTGGTCTGAATCCGGGCTTCCTTTTCCCATCGCCCCCACCATGAATGAATGGCTTTCGTAATCCTCCCCATGAATGGCTTACTGTCATGTCCATAGTACGATCGACAACCTCTCGACGGAGTTGGAAACAGACACCCCCGTCCGTCCAGATCCTTTTCCGCCGGCATCACGACTATGGTTTCCTTCCTCCCTCCACCTGCCACGGTATGCCATCTCTCCTTACACCTCCACATCTTTCCCTTCCCATCCTGCACTGCATCCCGACGGAATGACCTCGCTGTCGTCGTCGTCGTCGCCATCAGGGACAGGGTACCCCTGTCTCTCCCAGTGCACGATGGAAGCCATATACGGATGCTCAGCAGCCGTCCCTGTCTGTCGGGCTCAACTCCGCCGCCATGGGCGATCATGCTCCCGGTTCTGCCGCCATGGGGTACATCTAATACACCCGAAGAAGAACTCGAACGGGTCTGCTCTGAATCGAGGCAAGATAAGAGGAAAGATATTTTCCATTTTTCTCCGGTTGGAGCGGGAGGGACGAGAGCAAAGGGGATTTTTGGATCTGAGAGAATCGGGCTGAGGAGATTGGAGTTGGAGATGGGAATCAGTGAAGGAGGAATCAAAATGCAGCAAGGATTGGGAAGAAGAACGGCATGTCGCCAAGTCGCCGATTAGGCAGTCATTGGTGTGATACACGTATAGGTTGCCAGCTCGTTGGAGATCACACTGCAGTAAGAAAGAAAGAAAGAAAGAAAGAGAGAAACCTCCGAGCTGCTCCTTCCCAGGAAAAAAAGAACGAATGCACAGCCAGTAGCACCAAAGCAGCAAAAAAAAATACATACACCCATCCATCCAAGCAAAAAACAAGCCCTCGGCCATGCGCTGGCTTCTCCAGTGCAGCTGCGGAACTACATCTGGTCTGATCTACTACAGCAGCTCACTTGTTGAAACGGCCCTTGTGCGGGTTTTTCGGTTTCTTGTTGCCCTTCTTCCTCCGTGCCGCCTTTTGTGCCGCCGCTTCCTCCTCCTTCACCCATTCCGCCTCGTTGCCTGAGCATCCAGCCCATTCCTCCGCTTCGTCAGTCTGCGACTCGGCATCGGTCTCGCTGTCTGAGCATCCAGTCCATTCGTCTGCTTCATCAGCCTGCGACTGGACCTCGTTCCTCCCGCCGTCTTCCTCCGCCGATGCCCTTTCGGAACACAGGGAGCTGATGATCACCTGCAGTTTCTTCTCACCATCTTGCCACATTGAGTACAGATCCTCCAGAGTCAGACGAGCTGTCTTCTCCGTCCTGCGCAAATGGTGAATTTTCACAAGAATTGGGGATCACCTAGTCATGGTGACATTTTATACTACTGTATTATGCTGACACTAACAAGACCACCAGAGCTGGTGCTAATTTAACATTGGCTTACCTGGCAGGACGTTCTCCGAACTGACTGCAGACGTGCCTCACCTCTTCCAGCAATCGCACATCAATCTTTTCTTCAAAGCCTGTTTGCTCCAGCCATCGAACGATACTTCTAAGGAACTGAACAATAACCCTTGCATCTTTCTGCAGAAAATTAGCTTTTAGAATGAGTTGGAAACCGCGGAGCAATGGGACAAAGTGGAAAATAACAAAACAAGCATTGTAACATGAAACTCGCCTGGCCTTGCTTGTTGACCTGAAACATATCGAACTTATACCAGAAGGGAGCATTCTCATCACTTAAATCTGTTTCACCTGTACACTCCGCCTTATTCGTATCTTGTACAGCCTTAGGAATGATTTCGATGCCAGCAGAACTTTTTGGCAGTGCAGCCTCTTGCTTTACACAACTTGGCTCTTCAGAACGAAGAAGAGTCATTATCTTCGGAACATCATACAAATCCTCCTTAACGATCATATAAGCATTTATGTTTCGACAGATTGCTGGGACTTTGGGTGTGCCCACCATAACTACCATAGGATCTCCATTGTTTCAGGACAGATTGCTGGGACTTTATGTCCGTCTGCTGCTGCTCCATTGTTTCTGCGGGCGCTGCATCGGATCCATCCAGGAGGCCGGTGACCTACGCTCCTCGCAGGCCTGGCATCACCTGGGCTTTTCATAGGAGGAAATTCCCCTTGGTCAACTTTTCGGCGGGCGGCGCTCCAAGGTTTAGGGCGACGGTGGCCGAAGAAGAAGACATGGCGATCGGTGTTTGTCGATCGATGGGTTTCTGGTGTGGCTAGATAGATGGGAAGAGGTTGGCTCTGTATACCATGTCAGATGGAAGCGTTCTTACTCCTCGAGAGGAGCCGCGGTGTTTATTTATATTGGGCAAAATCCTTGCCTTGGCTTACAAGAAAAGAATACAGATAGGACTCGTTTAAAGAGAGGAGATAGAGATAGATCGAGATTACAACAATAATATATCTCTAAGTCTAACAAAGGTAAACCCTCAAAGACTCCGCACCGCACAAGAGTATTTGTGACTTCATAGCAATCACGCTGAGTTAGGATCAGTGGATAAAGTGTGACCACTAGCCTCAGAAGAACTTCAGAGTATGAATTAGGACTTGATGTCTCCTGTACCCACTGCAAGAGCATATCCTTGTCTTTTAACATAGTCATAATTGTCTCAAATATGAAACGCCTTGATGAGCGTGCCAAACAATCAAGATGGTAATCTGGGCTCGAATTAGATGCCAGGCAGGTATGAAGGTAAACCTTGCTGGTACGGCACTCCAGCATATTGACCAACACAGAGACTTCGTGCAGTATATACAACCTTCCTGTAGAAAGTATGACGAAGCCATGAAACCAAGGCACTCCATCAGACCCACAAAGCATATTGGGGATATATTGTCCAATTCATCCCTCCGCATCACACCACTGAAGGTAAAATCAAGAGCACGCTTGAAGTTCAATATCAAGGGGGGGTCTTGAAATACCAGCATCAAGAAATATCTTCAAACATCGATAAAAATCTGCCCACTCAGAATTATTGTCCAGGTAATGTAGTAGTCTTGAAAGTAGCGCATCATCCAATCGTGCTGCATGAAGCAGAAGTATGGTCGTTCTCCCAAGATGCCCATGAGTCAATTTTTTATCTGTTCGCCGAAGATGTGCACTAAGGGAATCAGCAATCAATCCATGTGCAGCTGGTGACTCAAGTATACGCAAGAGGCTCCTTGTTGTCCCATCTCTCCATGCAAGAAAAACTAGCTCAAAGAAGCGACGCTCGCAGAGAACAAAGAAGCTTCTTAACTTCATTTTTGGCACACTGAACTGTGGTTCTTCCAAAAACTTTTCTATCTCATTTATAATAACGTTAGTTCTCACCAGGGTATACAAAGATTCTGGCTTTGGAGAAATTTGAACAAATGACTCCAACTTCTTAAGTACACTGAAACCAACAGAAGACAGCTCATTCATCCAGAAATACCGAGCACACGAATGACACTGAGGGGCATCCAGTAACCATCTGTTGCCATCTTGCTGCAAAGAACTTCTGCCAGCATTAGAAAGCCAACTTGCATTCATGTTAAGCACCACATATCTGTCACCTTCGTCATCTTTTCTCAATCCAAAGTACTTGGCGAAAAAATCTTCATACATAACTGTGTAATCATTTAATTCTGGACCATCAGTGTGGCGAGAATGAGATAGTACTCTAAGTATGATCGACTTCCAGTGATTCCAGACATAAAACAGAGTCTGGGGTGACATCTGGTTAGAAGCCAGCAGATCATTGTTTTGTTTTTTGGCTTTTAAAAACAGAAAATAAGCACGCATACCTGCTTCTGGCTACTCCCCCCCCCCCCCCCCCCCTTAATTTGTTTTGTTTTTTGGCTTTTAAAAAATAAGCGCACGGCTGCTCGAACCAACTACATACATTGATACATACGTACGTATGCTGCCTTTGCTATGAAAAATATTTGATAACATAATATGGATGTGTGCATGCATGCATAGACGGAGTCAATGAACGTAATGGGCATGCACGGTACTGTACGTACTAAGAATAGCACATACATACGCCCGAACAAGTACACCGCACTATGTGTTTTTTTTTAGGGAACCGTACACCGCACTATGTAGTTTGAATTGTTCGTGCCTGGATCGCTGGCTCTCTGATGAACAATGTGTGGATTGCTCGGAGTTCGCAAGGGCGCATACCCTATACTTTTCTTCAAAACAACGATTTTTTTTCGAATTTGCATATTTTTCTCAGATCATGCAAATTTTATTTAAAAACTAATGCTCAAATTATTTAAAACTACATAAAAACCTGTTGTCATCTTAGTAGGAAATACCATACGAAAAAAGAAACTCACAAGCCAGATTTTCAAAAGAAAAAAGTTTACGAATTTTGAAAAAAAAGGTTCACAGATTTAGAAAACGTTCAACAATTTTAAAAATAAGCTCACAGATTTGGGAAAATATTGTAAAACTAAAAAAGCGGCTGCCCATTTGCAAACTTATTTTCAAATCCGTGGAATTTTCTATTGAAAATTCGTGAACTTCTTTTAAAAATCATTTTCTGATTCCGTGGACCCTTTTTTCAAAATTCATGATTTTTTTCCCTTTGTAACACTACTAGGAGAAAGCCTGGTTGTTACGTAGTTTCACGCTTCTATTTAATCACAAAATGCTACCAGTTAGAGTGGCTGACACCTCGAGCCATGTCGGCAATTCCCTTGAAAATTCCGATAATTTTTAAAAAGTAACACTTAAAAAAAATTCCAAATAGGTTTGAAAATGTGTTTGTGACATTTTTCAAAAAAATGTGTGTACAATGTAAAAAATGTGTGTGTGTGTAAAAAAATGTGTCTTACCCTTAAAGGGATGTTCGTGTAGTTGTACAAAAAAAGATTGTCATTTAAAAAATGTAAAACATGTATTTGAAAAAATATTAACATGTATTTATAAAGTTTCAAAAACATGTATTTGGAAAACTATTAACATGTTTTCAAAAAGTTTCAACAAATTTATGTGTTAAATATGTACATTGCGTACGGAGAAAAAATAGACATGTGTGGAAAAGAAAAATGAAAATAAAAAAAATAAAAAAATTCATGCAGAGCGCGGGCTCGACGGACTTTGCTAATGGCCCGTCCAATTCAGTAAATACCGGCTATGTTTTGTCAAGGTTTAAAATAGACCGGGATCAAAGAGTTCGGTGTGCTGATTTATTCAAAGTTCAGGATTCGATTTAGTTTTCGTCTACAAGTTCAAAGTTTGTTTTGGATCTTTTCCCAAACGAAATGTACAGCTGAATTTTCTAGCATTTGGGTTTATACACAGTGCTAAAGCAAATAGAAAATCATTTCGTTTTTACACGGAACATATGACACGACAGGGCAAAATCCCCAAACGACACGGCACGCTGGTCGCTTTTCTCAACAACTATTCAACATGACCATTTTCACTAGTCACTCAATCAAGACGTTGATCGGGCACAACACACGATCACTTCGACACACTCCTCAGACCACGACCAGGAGCTAACCATGGATGGTGGCTCGATCGATGACAGTAATAACTTGGCAATCCATCAACGATCGTGTGTACTGTGCGATGACGAGAGGCACGCGACACCATCCGCGAAGCAACTCCGGAACGCCGCCATGCCGGCCGGCGGCAGCGACATGCCCACCTCCATGCCTCCTCCGCGCCTCTCCGCCACCGCCATGGCCCCGGTCCTCGCCACGGATACGATCTCCACCTTCGCCGGGGGGCCGAACCCGAAGTCGACGTCGTACACACGGAGCCTCGGGGACCCGGCCACGGACAGCACGCCGCGCGCCCCGGCCTCCTTGACGCGCTCCGCCATCGTCTCCCACCCCGGCGAGCCCACCGCCTTCTCGATGCCCGCCGCTATCGCCGCGCACGCCGTGAAGAGCCCTTCGACGCCGGCCGAGGCGAGCTCCTCCTTGGCCGCGGCGCCGATGGCCGGGCCGATGCAGTTGCCCAAGTACGTTGCCGGCACCGGTGGCTTCATCAACTGCCTGTGGTCCACGGGGACGATGAAGTATGTTGGTGATTGGGGATCCGCAGCGCCATCACCGGTCTCTGCTTTGGCTCGGCGGTAGCACGACCAGATGAAGCCTAAGGCGGCGACGAGCGTCGAGCACCTTGGCGGCGTCTGGCCACGCCGCGCGGCCTCGCCGGCGACGGCGTCCTTGACGCCCCGCAGCTGCTCGCTGGACAGGGTGAACGTGGCGAGGAGCTGGTCCGGCGACATCTTGACGAACTCGATCTCGTCGGTGCTCGGCAGGTTGCTCATGTAGTGGTTGTAGAGGCCTGGCGGCTGGGCGATGAGCGTCCGGTCGATGACAGGAGCCGGAGGGAGCGGCTGGTCCACTCCAACGCAGGCGGCCGCCCAGGTGTGGAGGAAGCTGGCGGAGCCCGCGCCGTCACAGGCGGCATGGTGCACCGTGACGCCGAGCGCGAGGTCGCCGCGCGGCAGCAGCACGGTGGCCTGCACAGAGAGAAGCGCAGCGCCTCCGTCGGCGTCGGCGTGCCCTAGGCGCGGGACGAGCTGCGCGAGCTCGGCGACCTGCCTGGAGTGATGGTCGGATGCAAGATCGCTGAGGTCGGCGTCGTACTCCGCGAGTGTGAAGGTAACTCCGTCCCCGGGCTCGTACAAGATGTCGGGGCGGCCGGTGGCGGTGGTGGCGCGGAGGCAGCCGGCGAGCGGGAAGAAGGCGCGGAGAGCCGTGGAGAGCGAGGCCTTGAGGCTGGAGACGACGAGGTCGGCATGCGGGGCGCCGATGTGGTAGAAGAATATGCGCTCGACGGGCGGGGAATGGATCCATTGCAGGTCGAGGAAGGTGAGCGGGAGGGAGGACGGCGGCAGCGAAGGGCCGGACGGCGTGACGAGGGCGGTGTCGAGGACGCGGAGGCGGGAGGAGGACGAGTGACATGCCATTGCTGGGGGTCGATGGAGGAATCGACTGTCTTGGAAGAAGATGGATACGTACGCGTGGAAGGAAATGGGAATGGAAACCCAATCATTTAACTTTGCGTTTCTGAGGAAGAAGATAGGCCGGTGTGTGAGTGTGACACGACATGCGCTGATGTGCGGCCGGGTTAGGTTCCTCTGCGGATATCTTCAGTTGTACGAGGTATGCCGTACAATGTCCTCTATCAAGATCAGCCATCCGTTGCAATCTCTGATAACATCCTTGGCGCCAAACATCTATCTCTTTGCCTTCACCCCGTTCGTCTTTCCTCGTTCCTCCAGCAGATCGTCCCCCTTGTAACAAGAACATGACAGAGGTACATCGTCCTCGCTGTAGTGGAAACGACACAAATGCATGCTGATCTCTAGCCTGTAGGTGATGTAGATGATCTCCGTTCCGCGTTCTTCTCCTAGCAACAACGAAAAAAAAAGGACGATCAGTCTCAAGATATCAGCCATATGATTCCTAGTTGGATGCCTCGAATTGGTATGAAATTTAATTTCACAAAGTGGCTTGGAATTTTCATACCTTCTGCGCAGGTCATATGGGTTTAGATTTAAGTGTAAATTTTGAAAACAAGAACAAACTTGACGGGGCAATAACTTCCGCGAGATACATTTGTTCCAGTGAGGGCCACAGAAGAAAGGACAAAATATACAGAAATTGCTTTTGGAGCTCGGCCTCCATGGTGACCTTTAAATTTGAAATCTAAAATTCATGAAAATTCATATTTTTTATATTTTAAAAAATTCTAAAAAATACAGAGATAAGTGAGGGCGTAACATACATGTGTGTAAATTTTTAGAAAAAAAATACTTTGAAGTGAGGCCTATACAAAAAAGACAAATATGAGATTTTTTTTAACACATGATATTATTGATTGTCTCAGGTCATGAATTTGTCTTTTTTTTATGTAGATTGTATTTTAAAGTATTTCATCCTAAAGATTTACACATATACACATAACATCCTTCTTTGCTTGTATATATTTTTTAATTTTTTTAAAACCAAAAAATTTGAAAATTAAATTTTCCAAAAATTTCGAGCTCTATGGAGCTCGGCCTCACGTCCGTCCTCCAAAAGATGTCATAATACTATGCATCCTTGCATAGAAATAAGAACTGGCTGCAAAATTTGAATGGAATCACCCGAGAAGGAGGAAATAAGGACTCCTAGAGTAATACGAGGAAGCAAAGTTACACACCTCACGTATTTGAAGATATTCAAAATGCATATGAAAAGTCCACCTCAACGTACATCAAGCTATCGGAAGAACGCTACTAAAAGTGTATTTATCTCTAAATGATAGTATTTTGGTGTGATGACAAAGTGATTAGGGAGATGGTCGAACACTCCCTCCCCCTGCGCGCGCACACACTTCGTTTTCCAGCGGCTCAAAGCTTTTGTTTGGTTTATTTGAATCGTAAGGCAACCACACTATTAAGATAGGTCAAGGTGATTGAATGGCAGTGTGGAAACACTTCAAAACAAAAACACCAGCTGACATACACCTACCACCAAAGGGAAGCATTTTGATCTTCTTAACCACACCCTCTTGAGCCCATGGAGTAGTGTCCAAGCTTCAGGATACCTTGTACCCCCTGTGTACACGGGCTACCGTGCGCAGGGGATAGTACGTAGTGTCATCTTTGGACACAACGTGTGCACGTGGTCTTCTATGAGGCAACAGACACATGAATGGATGGGGTATAAAATGGGGTCATCTTCCTTCTGAGTAAACACCATTTCCGAACCTTCATTTTGCTCATTCCTCTCTATCCCTCCATAAAAACTATTTCATTCTTTGGGGATATAAGTAGCAAAGCCTGATCTACAACTTGACCAAACTGATTCATTATCTCTGCTCGATTTCTTCACCAACAACTTGTTACTGTGAGAGCTTGTACTCCTATGTAAGGCTCAAGATGCGGTCCTAGTCCCAACAAAGACTTTTTAATCTTCATGAAGGTTAGAAGCACATATTGATAGCCCCAATATATGACTTCATATCATCAGGGTCATATGTCGATGCACAAGATGGATATCACAACAAATACAACTAAAAGAGATGAATAGATGAATATGAGAGACAATAGAGCAGACATATTGAGGGAGTCCGGGACTAAGGGGTCCTCGAGACGCCGGCCTGTCTCTACGGGCCGGACTCCTGTGCTATTTCAGACAGCCGATGACATATACGAGGAAAGATTCCACAAGACTTGGCGATCAAGACAAGGACTCCTTAATACGTCTCAAACGTATCCATAATTTTTGCTTGTGTCATGCTTGTTTTGCATCATTGTCTCATGTTTCTATTAGTTTTATATATTTTTAAGCATTTATTTGGACAAACCTATTAATGGTTGTAAGAATGCACAATGTTCTTGTTTTACACTTTGGTGTGTAGGAATTACTTGTAAATTGACAAAAATGCAAAAGGAGTCGTATTGGAGTAGGACTCTGACTTTCCTGAAATCTGTCCCCCCTACAGATTTTAAAGATCGTCTGTTTACGCCTCGAATATGACCTGTAGACCCGTTTTACTTAAGGACAAAATCTGATTACGGGAATCCGAAATATTGTGACGTGATCAGAGATTTGGATTTCGTCCGGAAAAAAACAATTTCGTCCGAAATTCGCCCATCTCGTTTGGGCCCGGTAATAGTACAAACCGGTCGGAAAATTCGGCCTCATTTGAATTCTCCGGCCGGCCCATGGTCCAAAAAGGCCTGCATGTATCCCCCAGTCGTATAAATGCTGCAACCGAGCATTCCTAACCCTAACTTGCATTCTTTTCTCCACTCCCGTTTGCGGCGGCTACATGCCTGCATCCCTCCTCCTCCAGCGCTCAACCTCCTGTTGGGTTACGTAGCATAAATTCAAAATTTTCCTACGTCATATTCAGATCTTCCTATGGAGAGACCAGCAACGAGAGAGGGTGAGTGCATCTTCATACCTTTGAAGATCGCTAAGCGGAAGCGTTGCTAGAACGCGATTGATGGAGTCGTACTCGCGGCGATTCAGATCGCGGTGTGATTCCGATCTAGTGCCAAACCACGGCACCTCCGCTTTCAACACACGTGCAGCCCAGTGACGTCTCCCGCACCTTGATCCAGCAGGGAGGAGGGAGAGGTTGGGGAAGATCTCCGGCAGCACGACGGCGTGGTGTCGATGGAAAGACGAGGTCTCCCGGTAGGGCTTCGCCAAGCACCGTGGGAGAGGAGGAAGAAGAAGAGCAGGGCTGTGTCGAGAGAGAGATGGAAAACTGTATCTCCAAAGGCAAAAACCCCACTATATATAGGGGGAAGGGAGGGGTGGCGCCCCCTTTAGGGTTTCCCCCTTGAGGTGGGGGGGGGGGGGGGTCAGCCCTAGATGGGAGGGGGGCGGCGTCCAGAGAGGAGAGGGGGTGGCGCACCCCTAGGTGGGCCTTAGGCCCACCAGCGCCTAGGGTTTCCCCTTCCTCCCTCTCTGGTGCGTCTGGGCTGAGTGTGGGGGGAGCTCCAGCCCACCTAGGGGCTGGTTCCCTCCCGCACTTGGCCCATGTAGCCTTCCGGGACTTGTGGCCCCTCCCGGTGGGCCTCTGGAACCCTTCCGGTGGTCCCGACACTTTGCCGGTGGTGCCCGAAACATTTCCGGCGTCCAAACCCATCCATCCTATATATCAATCTTTACCTTCGGACCATTCCGGAGCTCCTCGTGACGTCCGGGATCTCATGTGAGACTCCGAACATCCTTCGGTAACCTCGTATAACAATTCCCTATAACCCTAGCGTCATCGAACCTTAAGTGTGTAGACCCTACGGGTTCGGGAATCATGCAGACATGATCGAGACACTCTCCGGCCAATAACCATTAGCGGGATCTGGATACCCATGGTGGCTCCCACATGTTCCACGATGATCTCATCGGATGAACCACGATGTCAAGGATTCAATCAACCCCGTATACAATTACCATTGTTTGTCGGTATAGAACTTGCCCGAGATTCGATCATCGGTATACCTATACCTTGTTCAATCTCGTTACTGGTAAGTCTCTTTACTCGTTCCTTAGCACGTCATCCTGTGACTAGTTAGTCACATTAAGCTCATGATGATGTTCTACCGAGTGGGCCCAGAGATACCTCTCCGTCATACGGATTGACAAATCCCGATCTCGATTCGTACCAACCCAACAGACACTTTCGGAGGTACCCGTAGTGCACCTTTATAGTCACCCAGTTACGTTGTGACGCTTGATACACCCAAATCACTCCTACAGTATCCGGGAGTTGCACAATCTCACGGTCGAAGGAAAAAACACTTGACATTAGAAAAAGCTTTAGCATACGAACAACACGATCTTGTGCTATGCTTAGGAATGGGTCTTGTCCATCACATCATTCTTCCAATGATGTGATCCCATTATCAATGACATCTAATGTCCATGATCAGGAAACCATGATCATCTATTGATCAACGAGCTAGCCAATCTAGAGGCTTGCTAGGGACACATTGTGATCTATTTATTCACACATGTATTACTGTTTCCTGTTAATACAATTATCATGAACAAGGAAATATGATAATAACCATTTTATTATTGCCTCTAGGGCATATTTCCAGCACCTCCTTCTCCCACTCCTCTAGCGATTCACCTCCACCCAACCTCCTTCTTCTCCAGCGCTGCACCTCCTCCTGCTGCACTCCGTGTTCTTTTTTCCCATGGAGGGTAAGGCCGCGGCCATGACAAGGTGTTCTTCTTTGGCTGGCTCATGGAGCACGGCAGTGGCAGATTGTTGGCCTACTGGATTGTTAATGTAATGTTCAAGTGTGGTCTATAATATTTGGATGCATGGATTGTATGATTTTTGCACTGTTTTTATTTAAATTTGGGCAAATTTTTGTTAAGATTTCTTAAAATTTTAAATTTTGATTAGTCATTCTCGTCCGAAATTTTCCGAAATAAATCCAAAAACTCGAATTTCGCCCATTTCACCCATACCCGGTAAATTTTGTAAAACGAAATGCAAAACCTTGGACGTGATTGACTCCAACTCTTTACAAACTTGAAGGATTCGGCCAACCACGACTTTGGGGCATCATTAGGGCTGAGAGGACTTCCAAGGAAGGTTTTAGAGGTGCCCAAGAGCCATTGGATCAAAGGGGCATCCATCGGAGGGCCAAGGATGATCGTCCCATCTCATATAAGGAGAGGAAAACCCTGATTTGTGAGGAGCCACCAAGAGCCACGGAATTTCCTCCTCCCAGGCAGCCGCCTTGGGTTGGAGAACCACCTCCATACTAGCACCATCTCCAAGGAAGAAGGGGGGCCAAGGGCCGCCGTCTCCTCTCCGGGCTGCACCTCTCTATCAACCTCTTTCTCACCATGGCCATGTGTGAGTAGTCTCCCTCGGGGCTGAGGGCTCTACGTGTAGCTATGCGGTTATCTCTCTCTCCCATGATGTGATCTTAATTGTGATCGTAGGCTATGTTAATCTAGGGTGATCCCACTGATGTTTCCCCTTCTTCTATGTATTGTATTGATGTACTCACTTGATCTTATCTAGTATAATCTTCAAGACCATGGTGACAACGGTCTATTGGACATGGATTAGAAGAATATTATGCAAAAAAATTACCTCACACTCCACAAAGTTCAGGCTGACTGAACATTATGTTCCTTCCATTGCCATAGGTATGGTCTATATGCAAAAATGTGGTGCATCTAAACTTGAGGATTCTGGTGATTGCTTTGCTATGGCTGAATGCTGGTCGGAGGCAGCTGAAGTGTTCTTGAATGCTAAATGTTACACAAAGTTTTTCTCCATGTGCTCGAAAGGGAACAATTTATTCAATATGGGCTTGCAGTTTCTGCAACAGTTAGAAGAGGAACATTCGCTTGAGAATTCAAAATCCTTGGAGGTTTCTGCAAGTAGAACAAAGTATCCGGATAATTGTGCTCAACATTATTTTGAGTGTGGTGACATAAAGCATATGATGCCTTTTGTTAAAGCTTTCAGCTCTATGGATCATGTACGAGCATTCCTAAATTTTAGGAATCTTGTTGATGAACTGTTGAGTTTAGAGATGGAGATGGGTAATTTCCTAGAAGCCGCAGGAATAGCAAAGTATAATGGAGAAGTCTTACTGGAGGTAGACATGCTCGAGAAGACAGGCTTGCTTGAGGATGCAACACGGCTTCTCCTCCTCCATATCATTGTGGATTCCTTCTGGTACTCAAATAGTAGAGGGTGGCCTCCCAAAAGATATGCAGAGAAGAAACAATTGCTTTCAAGAGCCAAAGAGATGGTGGAAAAGGTCTCTGAGTGCTTCTACTACTTTGTTTGCGTGGAAGTTGATGCACTGTCAGATGTGAATAAGTCTCTTCCCAGTTTAAATTGCATTTTGGTTGAGGGCAGAAAATGTGAAAACTTGTTAGTTGAACTTGTTGCTTCCCGTTCGATTCTTGATGTTCATCTCCAGTCTCGAGCCTCTGGATACAACATAGAATCAGGACCAGGATCTGAAGATGAAAATAGTTGTAATGATATGCTGGCCTCTAACCAGATATCACCCCAAACTCTGTTTTATGTTTGGAATCATTGGAAGTCGATCATAATCAAACTACTATCTCATCTTTGCCACATCGATGGTCCAGAATTAAATGATTATGCAGTTATGTATGAAGATCTTTGTGCCAAGTACTTTGGATTGAGGAAGGATGGTGAAGGTGACAGATATGTGGTGCTTAACGTGAATGCAAGTTGGCTTTCTACTGCTGGCAGAAATTCTTTGCAGCAAGATGGCAATAGATGTTTCTTGGGTGCCCCTCAGTGTCATTCATGTGTTCGGTGTTTCTGGATGAATGAGTTGTTTTCTGTTGGTTTCAGTGTTCTTAAGAAGTTGGAGTCCATTGTTCAAATTTCTCCAAAGCCATCATCTTCTTATACCCTGGCTAGAACTATCCTTATCATAAGAGAAAGGTGTGATAGCTCCCAGGTGCCTAGGCACCCTCTATGAACAGTACAATCAAAAAAATAGAAAAGAAAATGAAAAAAATCTGAAACTTTGCAGCATCAACGATGATAAAACTTTGTAGGTTCCTACAAGTTTTCATGTCAAAGTATCATGAAGAGAAAGATGTACAAACTGTTGGGAAACGTCGCATGGGAAACAAAAAATTTCCTACGCGCACGAAGACCTATCATGGTGATGTCCATCTACGAGAGGGGATGAGTGATCTACGTACCCTTGTAGAACGTACAGCAGAAGCGTTAGAGAACGCGGTTGATGTAGTGGAACGTCCTCACGTCCCTCGATCCGCCCCGTGAACAATCCCGCGATCAGTCCCACGATCTAGTACCGAACGGACGACACCTCCGCGTTCAGCACACGTACAGCTCGACGATGATCTCGGCCTTCTTGATCCAGCAAGAGAGACGGAGATCTAGAAGAGTTCTCCGGCAGCGTGACGGTGCTCCAGAGGTTGGTGATGATCTTGTCTCAGCAGGGCTCCGCCCGAGCTCCGCAGAAACGCGATCTAGAGGAAAAACTATGGAGGTATGTGGTCGGGCAGCCGTGAGAAAGTCGTCTCAAATCTGCCCTAAAAGCTCCATATATATAGGAGGAGGGAGGGGGACCTTGCCTTGGGGTCCAAGGGACCCTCAAGGGGTCGGCCGAGCCAAGGGGGGGAGGACTCCCCCCCCAAACCGAGTTGGACTTGGTTTGGTGGGAGGAGTCCCCCTCCCTTCCCACTTCCTCCGTCTTTTTTTTTCTTTTCCTTTGATTTCTTTTTCTTGGCGCATAGGCCCACTTGGGGCTGTCCCACCAGCCCACTAAGGGCTGGTGTGTCTCCCCAAAGCCTATGGGCTTCCCCGGGGTGGGTTGCCCCCCCCCCCCCCGGTGAACTCCCGGAACCCATTCGTCATTCCCGGTACATTCCCGGTAACTTCGAAAACCTTCCGGTAATCAAATGAGGTCATCCTATATATCAATCTTCGTTTCCGGACCATTCCGGAAACCCTCGTGACGTCCGTGATCTCATCCGGGACTCTGAACAACATTCGGTAACCAACCATATAACTCAAATACGCATAAAACAACGTCGAACCTTAAGTGTGCAGACCCTGCGGGTTCGAGAACTATGTAGACATGACCCGAGAGACTCCTCGGTCAATATCCAATAGCAGGACCTGGATGCCCATATTGGATCCTACATATTCTACGAAGATCTTATCGTTTGAACCTCAGTGCCAAGGATTCGTATAATCCCGTATGTCATTCCCTTTGTCCTTCGGTATGTTACTTGCCCGAGATTCGATCGTCAGTATCCGCATACCTATTTCAATCTCGTTTACCGGCAAGTCTCTTTACTCGTTCCGTAATACAAGATCCCGCAACTTACATTAAGTTACATTGCTTGCAAGGCTTATGTGTGATGCTGTATTACCGAGTGGGCCCCGAGATACCTCTCCGTCACACGGAGTGACAAATCCCAGTCTCGATCCATACTAACTCAACTAACACCTTCGGAGATACCTGTAGAGCATCTTTATAGTCACCCAGTTACGTTGCAACGTTTTATACACACAAAGCATTCCTCCGGTGTCAGTGAGTTATATGATCTCATGGTCATAGGAATAAATACTTGACACGCAGAAAACAGTAGCAACAAAATGACACGATCAACATGCTACGTCTATTAGTTTGGGTCTAGTCCATCACGTGATTCTCCCAATGACGTGATCCAGTTATCAAGCAACAACACCTTGTTCATAATCAGAAGACACTGACTATCATTGATCAACTGGCTAGCCAACTAGAGGCATGCTAGGGACGGTGTTTCGTCTATGTATCCACACATGTAAATGAGTCTTCATTCAATACAATTATAGCATGGATAATAAACTATTATCTTGATACAGGAATTATAATAATAACTATACATTTATTATTGCCTCTAGGGCATAATTCCAACAGTCTCCCACTTGCACTAGAGTCAATAATCTAGCCCTCACATCACCATGTGAATTACATTGTAAAAAAATCTACCACCCATACAGTTCTGGTGTCGATCATGTTTTGGCCGTGGAAGAGGTTTAGTCAGCGGGTCTGCTACATTCAGATCCGTGTGCACTTTGCATATATTTACGTCCTCCTCCTCGACGTAGTCGCGGATGAGGTTGAAGCGTCGTTTGATGTGTCTGGTCTTCTTGTGTAACCTTGGTTCCTTTGCTAAGGCAATGGCACCAGTGTTGTCACAGAACAAGGTTATTGGATCCAGTGCGCTTGGCACCACTCCAAGATCCGTCATGAACTGCTTCATCCAGACACCCTCCTTAGCCGCCTCCGAGGCAGCCATGTACTCTGCTTCACATGTAGAATCTGCTACGACGCTTTGCTTGGAACTGCACCAGCTTACTGCACCCCCATTAAGAATAAATACGTATCCGGTTTGCGACTTAGAGTCGTCCGGATCTGTGTCAAAGCTTGCATCGACGTAACCTTTTACGGCGAGCTCTTCGTCACCTCCATACACGAGAAACATCTCCTTAGTCCTTTTCAGGTACTTCAGGATATTCTTGACCGCTGTCCAGTGATCCACTCCTGGATTACTCTGGAACCTACCTGCCATACTTATGGCCAGGCTAACATCCGGTCTAGTGCACAGCATCGCATACATGATAGAACCTATGGCTGAAGCATAGGGGACGGAGCGCATATGCTCTCTATCTTCATCAGTTGCTGGGCACTGAGTCTTACTCAATCTCGTACCTTGTAAAACTGGCAAGAACCCTTTCTTGGACTGTTCCATTTTGAACCTCTTCAAAACTTTATCAAGGTATGTGCTTTGTGAAAGTCCTATCAGGCGTTTTGATCTATCCCTATAGATCTTAATGCCTAGAATGTAAGCAGCTTCTCCTAGGTCCTTCATAGAGAAACTTTTATTCAAGTAACCTTTTATGCTCTCCAAAAGCTCTACGTTGTTTCCAATCAGTAATATGTCATCCACATATAATATTAGAAACACCACAGAGCTCCCACTCACTTTCTTGTAAATACAAGATTCTCCAGCCACTTGTATAAACCCAAATGCTTTGATCACCTCATCAAAGCGTTTGTTCCAACTCCGAGATGCTTGCACCAGTCCATAAATGGATCGCTGGAGCTTGCACACTTTGTCAGCATTTTTAGGATCGACAAAACCTTCGGGTTGCATCATATACAACTCTTCCTTAAGGAAACCGTTAAGGAACGCCGTTTTGACATCCATCTGCCAGATTTCATAATCGAAAAATGCAGCTATTGCTAACATGATTCTGACGGACTTAAGCATCGCTACGGGTGAGAAGGTCTCATCGTAGTCAACTCCTGGAACTTGTGAAAAACCCTTCGCCACAAGTCGAGCTTTATAAACGGTCACATTACCGTCAGCGTCCGTCTTCTTCTTAAAGATCCATTTGTTCTGAATAGCCTTGCGGCCCTCAGGCAGTATCTCCAAAGTCCACACTTTGTTCTCATACATGGATCCTATCTCGGATTTCATGGCTTCTAGCCATTTGTTGGAATCTGGGCCCACCATTGCTTCTTCATAATTTGCAGGTTCATTGTTGTCTAACAACATAATTGATAAGACGGGATTA
Source organism: Hordeum vulgare subsp. vulgare (assembly GCF_904849725.1). NCBI lineage: Eukaryota > Viridiplantae > Streptophyta > Magnoliopsida > Poales > Poaceae > Hordeum > Hordeum vulgare. The sequence goes on along the minus strand of NC_058519.1, from coordinate 608,583,110 downwards.
CCGTACCACTCTGGAGCAGCGCGTGATCTCGTCGACCTGCGTGGTTCAACAGAAACTTGAACTGGAGTTTCATGATCATCATCATTAACTTCCTCCTCAACCGGCGTCGCAACGACAGAGGTTTCCCCTTGCCCTGCGCCACCATCCAGAGGGATGAGAGGTTCGACAACCTCGTCAAGTTCTATCTTCCTCCCACTCAATTCTCTCGAGAGAAACTCCTTCTCGAGAAAAGTTCCGTTCTTAGCGACAAACACTTTGCCCTCGGATTTGAGATAGAAGGTGTACCCAACTGTCTCTTTTGGGTAACCTATGAAGACGCATTTTTCCGCTTTGGGTTCCAGCTTTTCAGGCTGAAGCTTTTTGACATAAGCATCACATCCCCAAACTTTAAGAAACGACAACTTGGGCCTTTTGCCATACCACAGTTCGTATGGTGTCCTCTCAACGGATTTTGATGGTGCCCTATTTAAAGTGAATGCAGCTGTTTCTAATGCATAACCCCAAAATGATAACGGCAAATCAGTAAGAGACATCATAGATCACACCATCTCTAACAAAGTACGATTACGACGTTCGGACACACCATTACGCTGTGGTGTTCCAGGCGGTGTTAACTGCGAAACAATTCCACCTTGTCTTAAGTGAGCACCAAACTCGAAACTCAGATATTCACCCCCACGATCAGACCGTAGGAACTTGATCTTCTTGTTACGATGATTTTCCACTTCACTCTGAAACTGCTTGAACTTTTCAAATGTTTCAGACTTGTGCTTCATCAAGTAGATATAACCATATCTACTTAAATCGTCAGTGAAGGTGAGGAAATAACGATATCCGCCGCGTGCCTCTACGCTCATTGGACCACACACATCGGTATGTATGATTTCCAACAAGTCACTTGCACGCTCCATTGTTCCGGAGAACGGAGTCTTAGTCATCTTGCCCATGAGGCATGGTTCGCACGTGTCAAGTGAATCAAAGTCAAGTGACTCCAAAAGTCCATCAGCATGGAGTTTCTTCATGTGCTTTACACCAATATGACCCAAGAGGCAGTGCCACAAAAATATGGCGCTATCATTGTTTACTCTAACTCTTTTGGTCTCAATGTTATGTATATGCGTATCGCTATCAAGATTCAATATGAACAATCCTCTCACATTCGGTGCATGACCATAAAAGATGTTACTCATAGAAATAGAACAACCATTATTCTCAGACTTAAAAGAGTAACCGTCTCGCAATAAACAAGATCCAGATATAATGTTCATGCTCAACGCAGGCACTAAATAACAATGATTTAAGTTCATCACTAATCCCGATGGTAGCTGAAGTGACACTGTGCCGACGGCGATTGCATCAACCTTGGAATCATTTCCTATGCGCATCGCCACTTCGTCTTTCGCCAGCCTTCGTCTATTCCGCAGTTCCTGTTTCGAGTTGCAAATGTGAGCAACAGAACCGGTATCGAATACCCAGGCACTACTACGAGAGCCGGTTAAGTACACATCAATAACATGTATATCAAATATACCTGATTTTTCTTTGCCCGCCTTCTTATCTGCCAGATACTTGGGGCAATTGCGCTTCCAGTGGCCCATACCCTTGCAATAGTCTGTTTCAGGCTTAGGTCCAGCCTTGGGTTTCTTCGGCGGATTGGCAACAGGCTTGCCGCTCTTCTTCGAATTGCCCTTCTTGCCTTTGCCGTTTCTCTTGAAACTAGTGGTCTTGCTCACCATCAACACTTGATGCTCTTTACGGAGTTCAGACTCTGCGACTTTCAGCATCGCAAACAACTCGCCGGGAGACTTGTTCATCCCTTGCATGTTGTAGTTCAACACAAAGCCTTTATAGCTTGGCGGCAGTGATTGAAGGATTCTGTTAGTGATAGCTTCTTGCGGGAGTTCAATCCCCAGTTCAGCTAGACGGTTTGAGTACCCAGACATTTTGAGCACATGTTCACTGACAGACGAGTTTTCCTCCATCTTGCAAGCATAGAATTTATCGGAGGTCTCATACCTCTCGATCCGGGCGTTCTTCTGAAAGATAAACTTCAACTCCTGGAACATCTCAAATGCTCCATGACGTTCAAAGCGACGTTGAAGTACCGGTTCTAAGCCATACAAGACTGCACATTGAACTATTGAGTAGTCCTCCTTACGTGCTAACCAAGCGTTCTTAACATCCTGATCAGCCGTAGCGGGTGGTTCATCTCCTAGCGCAGCATTAAGGACATAATCCTTCTTCCCAGCTTGTAAGATTAGCTTAAGATTACGAGCCCAGTCTACAAAGTTGCTTCCATCATCTTTCAACTTAGCTTTCTCTAGGAACGTATTAAAATTCAGGATGACACTTGCGTGAGCCATGATCTACAACACAAATATATTCAAAGTGGACTTAGACTATGTTCAAGATAATTAGAGTTCAACTTAATCAAATTATATGCTAAACTCCCACTCAAAAAGTACATCTCTCTAGTCATTTGAGTGGTTCATGATCCACTTACACTATCCCAAGTCCGATCATCACGTGAGTTGAGTATAGTTTCAGTGGTAAGCATCCCTATGCTAATAATATCAACTATATGATTCATGATCGACCTTTCGGTCTCATGTGTTCCGAGGCCATGTTTGCACATGCTAGGCTCGTCAAGCTTAACACGAGTGTTCCGCGTGCGCAACTGTTTTGCACCCGTTGTATGTGAAAGTTGAGTCTATCACACCCGATCATCACGTGGTGTCTCGAAACGACGAACTGTAGCAACGGTGCACAGTCGGGGAGAACACAATTTCGTCTTGAAATTTTAGTGAGAGATCACCTCATAATGCTACCGTCGTTCTAAGCAAAATAAGGTGCATAAAAGGATTAATATCACATGCAATTCATAAGTGACATGATATGGCCATCATCACGTGCTTCTTGATCTCCATCACCAAAGCACCGGCACGATCTTCTTGTCACCGACGCCACACCATGATCATCCATCAACGTGTTGCCATCGTGGTTGTCGTGCTACTTATGCTATTACTACTAAAGCTACATCCTAGCAAAATAGTAAACGCATCTGCAAGCACATATGTTAGTATAAAGACAACCCTATGGCTCTTGCCGGTTGTCGTACCATCGACGTGCAAGTCGATATTTCTATTACAACATGATCATCTCATACATCCAATATATCAAATCACATCGTTGGCCATATCACATCACAATCATACCCTGCAAAAACAAGTTAGACGTCCTCTAATTTTGTTGTTGCATGTTTTACGTGGTGTCCAAGGGTATCTAGTAGGATCGCATCTTACTTACGCAAACACCACAACGGAGATATATGAGTTGCTATTTAACCTAATCCAAGGACCTCCTCGGTCAAATCCGATTCAACTAAAGTTGGAGAAACCGTCACTTGCCAGTCATCTTTGAGCAAAGGGGGTTACTCGTAACGATGAAACCAGTCTCTCGTAAGCGTACGAGTAATGTCGGTCCAAGCCGCTTCAATCCAACAATACCGCGGAATCAAGAAAAGACTAAGGAGGGCAGCAAAACGCACATCACCGCCCACAAAACCTTTTGTGTTCTACTCGAGAAGACATCTACGCATGAACCTAGCTCATGATGCCACTGTTGGGAAACGTCGCATGGGAAACAAAAATTTTCCTACGCGCACGAAGACCTATCATGGTGATGTCCATCTACGAGAGGGGATGAGTGATCTACGTACCCTTGTAGAACGTACAGAAGAAGCGTTAGAGAACGCGGTTGATGTAGTGGAACGTCCTCACGTCCCTCGATCCGCCCCGCGAACAATCCCGCGATCAGTCCCACGATCTAGTACCGAACGGACGGCACCTCCGCGTTCAGCACACGTACAGCTCGACGATGATCTCGGCCTTCTTGATCTAGCAAGAGAGACGGAGAGGTAGAAGAGTTCTCCGGCAGCGTGACGGCGCTCCGGAGGTTGGTGATGATCTTGTCTCAGCAGGGCTCCGCCCGAGCTCCGCAGAAACGCGATCTAGAGGAAAAACTATGGAGGTATGTGGTCGGGCAGCCGTGAGAAAGTCGTCTCAAATCTGCCCTAAAAGCTCCATATATATAGGAGGAGGGAGGGGGACCTTGCCTTGGGGTCCAAGGGACCCTCAAGGGGTCGGCCGAGCCAAGGGGGGGAGGACTCCCCCCCAAACGGAGTTGGACTTGGTTTGGTGGGAGGAGTCCCCCTCCCTTCCCACTTCCTCCCTCTTTTCTTTTTCTTTTCCTTTGATTTCTTTTTCTTGGCGCATAGGCCCACTTGGGGCTGGTGTCTCCCCAAAGCCTATGGGCTTCCCCGGGGTGGGTTGCCCCCCCCGGTGAACTCCCGGAACCCATTCGTCATTCCCGGTACATTCCCGGTAACTTCGAAAACCTTCCGGTAATCAAATGAGGTCATCCTATATATCAATCTTCGTTTCCGGACCATTCCGGAAACCCTCGTGACGTCCGTGATCTCATCCGGGACTCCGAACAACATTCGGTAACCAACCATATAACTCAAATACGCATAAAACAACGTCGAACCTTAAGTGTGCAGACCCTGCGGGTTCGAGAACTATGTAGACATGACCCGAGAGACTCCTCGGTCAATATCCAATAGCGGGACTTGGATGCCCATATTGGATCCTACATATTCTACAAAGATCTTATCGTTTGAACCTCAGTGCCAAGGATTCGTATAATCCCGTATGTCATTCCCTTTGTCCTTCGGTATGTTACTTGCCCGAGATTCGATCGTCAGTATCCGCATACCTATTTCAATCTCGTTTACCGGCAAGTCTCTTTACTCGTTCCGTAATACAAGATCCCGCAACTTACATTAAGTTACATTGCTTGCAAGGCTTATGTGTGATGTTGTATTACCGAGTGGGCCCCGAGATACCTCTCCGTCACACGGAGTGACAAATCCCAGTCTCGATCCATACTAACTCAACTAACACCTTCGGAGATACCTGTAGAGCATCTTTATAGTCACCCAGTTACGTTGCGACGTTTGATACACACAAAGCATTCCTCCGGTGTCAGTGAGTTATATGATCTCATGGTCATAGGAATAAATACTTGACACGCAGAAAACAGTAGCAACAAAATGACACGATCAACATGCTACGTCTATTAGTTTGGGTCTAGTCCATCACGTGATTCTCCCAATGACGTGATCCAGTTATCAAGAAACAACACCTTGTTCATAATCAGAAGACACTGACTATCATTGATCAACTGGCTAGCCAACTAGAGGCATGCTAGGGACGGTGTTTCGTCTATGTATCCACACATGTAAATGAGTCTTCATTCAATACAATTATAGCATGGATAATAAACTATTATCTTGATACATGAATTATAATAATAACTATACATTTATTATTGCCTCTAGGGCATAATTCCAACACAAACAAGTTTCAGATTACAGAGCTAAAATTGCTCAAAACTTCAAGCATTGAAATATTTTCCGTGTGTAGAGCTCCTCGAATAGTTTTTTGGCATGAAAACTTGCAAACACCTACAAAATTTCATCGTCTTCGATGCTGCAAAGTTTCAGATTTTTCTTATTTTGTTTTCTATATCTTTTGATTTTACTGTTCATAGAGGGTGCCTAGTCACCGGGAGCTAAAAATCCACTCTCTCATCATAAATGAGATAGCAAAGTTTTTGGAAGAACCACAGTTCAGCATGACCAAAAGTTCCATGAAGTTAAGAAGCTTATTTGTTCTGTGCGAGCATCACTTCTTTGAGTTGGCTTTTCTTGTGTGGAGAGATGGGACAAGAAGGAGCCTCTTGCGTCTACTTGACTCACGAGCTGCATATGGATTGATTGCTGATTCTCTTAGTGCAAATCTGTTGGTTTTAAACCGTCAAAACCTCTAGAATCCGGCTTCTTGATGCGTTCTGGCCGGCCGAAGCTTTTCGCCAACAGACGCATGTACAACAGAACCAAGCAGATGGATCGAATATGTGGGAGCTAGCTAGACGTACTTGATCGATTTATCTCAGCGTAACACACATGCGATTTTGATGACTAAACAGGGCCATGTCGGACCTGTTGTTTTTCTATTGCTTTTCTCAATCTGATCTGGTACAAAGTTTACACGGGGTGCAAATATATATATACTACTCAGCTGGACGTAACCCAAACCGAGTAGGAATAGATATCCTAGATGGATACCCACACACACACGGACACGAGATTAACTCACATTCACCCCCTAATCACGATGTCATTACTTCCGACCTGGATCCCAAACACGACTGCTGCTTCTCATAACTGTCATCATTGGCATTGCCTTTGCCGTCCCTCGCATCATTTTATGGACCGTCTTTACTGTCGTCGGCTCGTCCGTAGCTCGATGACAACACTCCTTTTTGGTCGTGTTTTCAATCTTCACCTCTTCTTTGGTGCTTTGTAGACTGTCCTTCGGATCATCGAGGGCACATCTTTTGAACACGAGCGTGGCCATACTTTGGTCTTGTTGGGGAACGTCGCATGGGAAACAAAAATTTTCCTACGCGCACGAAGACCTATCATGGTGATGTCCATCTACGAGAGGGGATGTGTGATCTACGTACCCTTGTAGACCGTACAGCAGAAGCGTTAGTGAACGCGGTTGATGTAGTGGAACGTCCTCACGTCCCTCGATCCGCCCCGTGAACCGTCCGGCGATCAGTCCCACGATCTAGTGCCGAACGGACGGCACCTCCGCGTTCAGCACACGTACAGCTCGACGATGATCTCGGCCTTCTTGATCCAGCAAGAGAGACGGAGAGGTAGAAGAGTTCTCTGGCAGCATGACGGCGCTCCGGAGGTTGGTGATGATCTTGTCTCAGCAGGGCTCCGCCCGAGCTCCGCAGAAACGCGATCTAGAGGTAAAACCGTGGAGATATGTGGTCGGGCTGCCGTGGCAAAGTTGTGTCAAATCAGCCCTAAAACCTCCGTATATATAGGGGGAAGAGGGGGAGCCTTGCCTTGGGGTCCAAGGACCCCTAAGGGCTTCGGCCGAGCCAAGGGGGGGAGTTCTCCCCTTCCAAACCGAGTCCAACTAGGTTTGGAAGGAGGAGTCCTTCCCCCTTTTCCCACCTCCTCTTTCTTTTTCTCTTTGATTTTTCTTCCTATGGCGCATAGGGCTCTTTTGGGCTGTCCCACCAGCCCACTAAGGGCTGGTGCACCACCCCCAATGCCTATGGGCTTCCCCGGGGTGGGGTTGCCCCCCACCCCCCGGTGAACTCCCGGAACCCATTCGTCATTCCCGGTAACTCCGAAAACCTTCCGGTAATCAAATGAGGTCATCCTATATATCAATCTTCGTTTCCGGACTATTCCGGAAACCCTCGTGATGTCCGTGATCTCATCCGGGACTCCGAACAACATTCGGTAACCAACCATATAACTCAAATACGCATAAAACAACGTCGAACCTTAAGTGTGCAGACCATGCGGGTTCGAGAACTATGTAGACATGACCCGAGAGACTCCTCGGTCAATATCCAATAGCGGGACCTGGATGCCCATATTGGATCCTACATATTCTACGAAGATCTTATCGTTTGAACCTCAATGCCAAGGATTCATATAATCCCGTATGTCATTCCCTTTGTCCTTCGGTATGTTACTTGCCCGAGATTCGATCATCAGTATTCGTATACCTATTTCAATCTCGTTTACCGGCAAGTCTCTTTACTCGTTCCGTAATACAAGATCCCGCAACTTACACTAAGTCACATTGCTTGCAAGGCTTGTGTGTGATGTTGTATTACCGAGTGGGCCCCGAGATACCTCTCCGTCACACGGAGTGACAAATCCCAGTCTCGATCCATACTAACTCAACTAACACCTTCGGAGATACCTTTAGAGCATCTTTATAGTCACCCAGTTACGTTGCGACGTTTGATACACACAAAGTATTCCTCCGGTGTCAGTGAGTTATATGATCTCATGGTCATAGGAACAAATACTTGACACGCAGAAAACAATAGCAATAAAATGACACGATCAACATGCTACGTCTATTAGTTTGGGTCTAGTCCATCACGTGATTCTCCTAATGACGTGATCCAGTTATCAAGCAACATCACCTTGTTCATAATCAGAAGACACTGACTATCTTTGATCAACTGGCTAGCCAACTAGAGGCTTGCTAGGGACAGTATTTTGTCTATGTATCCACACATGTATATAAGTCTTCATTCAATACAATTATAGCATGGACAATAAACAATTATCTTGATACATGAATTATAATAATAACTATATTTATTATTGCCTCTAGGGAATAATTCCAACAGTCTCCCACTTGCACTAGAGTCAATAATCTAGCCCTCTCATCATCATGCGAATTACATTGTAATAAATCTAACACCCATACAGTTCTGGTGTTGATCATGCTTTTCCCGTGGAAGAGGTTTAGTCAGCGGGTCTGCTACATTCAGATCGTGTGCACTTTATATATATTTACGTCCTCCCCTTCGACGTAGTCGCGGATGAGGTTGAAGCGTCGTTTGATGCGTCTGTACTTCTTGTGAAACCGTGGTTCCTTTGCTAGGGCAATGGCACCCGTGTTGTCACAGAACAAGGTTATTGGATTCAGTGCGCTTGGCACCACTCCAAGATCCGTCATGAACTGCTTCATACAGACACCCTCCTTAGCCGCCTCCGAGGCAGCCATGTACTCCGCTTCACATGTAGAATCTGCTACGACGCTTTGCTTGGAACTGCACCAGCTTACCGCATCCCCATTAAGAATAAATACGTATCCGGTTTGCGACTTAGAGTCGACCGGATCTGTGTCAAAGCTTGCATCGACGTAACCTTTTATGGCGAGCTCTTCGTCACCTCCATACACGAGAAACATCTCCTTAGTCCTTTTCAGGTACTTCAGGATATTCTTGACCGCTGTCGAGTGATCCACTCCTGGATTACTCTAGAACCTACCTGCCATACTTATGGCCAGGCTAACATCCGGTCTAGTGCACAACATCGCATACATGATAGAACCTATGGCTGAAGCATAGGGGACGGAGCGCATATGCTCTCTATCTTCATCAGTTGCTGGGCACTGAGTCTTACTCAATCTTGTACCTTGTAAAACTGGCAAGAACCCTTTCTTGGACTGTTCCATTTTGAACCTCTTCAAAACTTTATCAAGGTATGTGCTTTGTGAAAGTCCTATCAGGCGTTTTGATCTATCCCTGTAGATCTTAATGCCTAGAATGTAAGCAGCTTCTCCTAGGTCCTTCATAGAGAAACTTTTATTCAAGTAGTCCTTTATGCTCTCCAAAAACTCTACATTGTTTCCAATCAGCAATACGTCATCCACATATAATATTAGAAACGCCACAGAGCTCCCACTCACTTTCTTGTAAATACAAGATTCTCCAACCACTTGTATAAACCCAAATGCTTTGATCACCTCATCAAAGCGTTTGTTCCAACTCCGAGATGCTTGCACCAGCCCATAAATGGATCGCTGGAGCTTGCACACCTTGTTAGCATTCTTAGGATCGACAAAACCTTCGGGTTGCATCATATACATCTCTTCCTTAAGGAAACCGTTAAGGAACGCCGTTTTGACATCCATCTGCCAGATTTCATAATCGAAAAATGCAGCTATTGCTAACATGATTCTGACGGACTTAAGCATCGCTACGGGTGAGAATGTCTCATCGTAGTCAACTCCTTGAACTTGTGAAAAACCCTTTGCCACAAGTCGAGCTTTATAAACGGTCACATTACCGTCAGCGTCCGTCTTCCTCTTAAAGATCCAGTTGTTCTGAATAGCCTTACGGCTCTCAGGCAGTACTTCCAAAGTCCACACTTCGTTCTCATACATGGATCCTATCTCGAACTTCATGGCTTCTAGCCATTTGTTGGAATCTTGGCCCACCATTGCTTCTTCATAATTTGCTGGTTCATTGTTGTCCGACAACATGATTGATAAGACGGGATTACCGTACCACTCTAGAGCAGCACGTGGTCTCGTCGACCTGCGTGGTTCGGTAGAAACTTGAACCGGAGTTTCATGATCATCATCATTAACTTCCTCCTCAACCGGCGTCGCAACGACAGAGGTTTCCCCTTGCCCTGCGCCACCATCCAGAGGGATGAGAGGTTCGACAACCTCGTCAAGTTCTATCTTCCTCCCACTCAATTCTCTCGAGAGAAACTCCTTCTTGAGAAAAGCTCCGTTTTTAGCAACAAACACTTTGCCCTCGGATTTGAGATAGAAGGTGTACCCAACTGTCTCTTTTGGGTAACCTATGAAGATGCACTTTCCGCTTTGGGTTCCAGCTTTTCAGGCTGAAGCTTTTTGACATAAGCATCACATCCCCAAACTGTAAGAAACAACAACTTTGGCCTTTTTCCATACCATAGTTCGTATGGTGTCGTCTCAGCGGATTTTGATGGTGCCCTATTTAAAGTGAATGCAGCTGTTTCTAATGCATAACCCCAAAATGATAATGGCAAATCGGTAAGAGACATCATAGATCGCACCATCTCTAATAAAGTACGATTACGACGTTCGGACACACCATTACGCTGTGGTGTTCCAGGCGGTGTCAACTGTGAAACAATTCCACATTGTCTTAAGTGAGCACCAAACTCGAAACTCAGATATTCACCCCACGATCAGACCGTAGGAACTTGATCTTCTTGTTACGATGATTTTCAACTTCACTCTGAAATTGCTTGAACTTTTCAAAAGTTTCAGACTTATGCTTCATTAAGTAGACATAACCATATCTACTCAAATCGTCAGTGAAGGTGAGAAAATAACGATATCCGCCGCGTGCCTCTACGCTCATCGGACCACACACATCGGTATGTATGATTTCCAACAAGTCACTTGCACGCTCCATTGTTCCGGAGAACGGAGTTTTAGTCATCTTGCCCATGAGGCATGGTTCGCACGTGTCAAGTGAATCAAAGTCAAGTGACTCCAAAAGTCCATCGGTATGGAGTTTCTTCATGCGCTTTACACCAATATGACCTAAGCGGCAGTGCCACAAAAATATGGCGCTATCATTGTTAACTCTAACTCTTTTGGTCTCAGTGTTATGTATGTGTGTATCACTATCAAGATTCAATATGAACAATCCTCTCACATTGGGTGCATGACCATAAAATATGTTACTCATAGAAATACAACAACCATTATTCTCTGACTTAAAAGAGTAACCGTCTCGCAATAAACAAGATCCAGATATAATGTTAATGCTCAACGCAGGCACTAAATAACAATGATTCAAGTTCATAACTAATCCTGATGGTAACTGAAGTGAAACTGTGCCGACGGCGATTGCATCAACCTTGGAACCATTTCCTACGCGCATCGTCACTTCATCTTTCGCCAGCCTTCGTCTATTCCGCAGTTCCTGTTTCGAGTTGCAAATATGAGCAACAGAACCGGTATCGAATACCCATGCACTACTACGAGAGACGGTTAAGTACACATCAATAACATGTATATCAAATATACCTGATTTTTCTTTGGCCGCCTTCTTATCAGCCAGATACTTGGAGCAATTGCGCTTCCAGTGACCCAAAGCCTTGCAATAGTAACACTCTGTTTCAGGCTTAGGTCCAGCTTTGGGTTTCTTCGTCGGATTGGCAACAGGCTTGCCGCTCTTCTTTGAATTACCCTTCTTGCCTTTGCCATTTCTCTTGAAACTAGTGGTCTTATTCACCATAAACACTTGATGCTCTTTACGGAGTTCAAACTCTGCGACTTTCAGCATCGCAAACAACTCGCCGGGAGACTTGTTCATCCCTTGCATGTTGTAGTTCAACACAAAGCCTTTATAGCTCGGCAGCAGTGATTGAAGGATTCTGTTAGTGATAGCTTCTTGCGGGAGTTCAATCCCCAGCTCAACTAGACGGTTTGAGTACCCAGACATTTTGAGCACATGTTCACTGACAGACGAGTTCTCCTCCATCTTGCAAGCATAGAATTTATCGGAGGTCTCATACCTCTCGATTCGGGCGTTCTTCTGAAAGATAAACTTCAACTCCTGGAACATCTCAAATGCTCCATGACGCTCAAAGCGACGTTGAAGTCCCGGTTCTAAGCCATACAAGACTGCACATTGAACTACTGAGTAGTCCTCCTTACGTGCTAACCAAGCGTTCTTAACATACTGATCAGCCGTTGCGGGTGGTTCATCTCCTGGCGCAGCATTAAGGACATAATCCTTCTTCACAGCTTGTAAGATTAGCTTAAGATTACGAGCCCAGTCTACAAAGTTGCTTCCATCATCTTTCAACTTAGCTTTCTCTAGGAACGTATTAAAATTCAGGGTGACTGTCGCTTGAGCCATGATCTACAACACAAATATATTCGAAGTGGACTTAGACTATGTTCAAGATAATTAGAGTTTAACTTAATCAAATTACTCGCTAAACTCCCACTCAAAAAGTACATCTTTCTAGTCATTTGAGTGGTTCATGATCCACTTACACTAGCTCAAGTCCGATCATCACGTGAGTTGAGCATAGTTTCAGTGGTAAGCATCCCCATGCTAATCATATCATCTATATGATTCATGATCGGCCTTTTGGTCTCATGTGTTCCGAGGCCATGTCTGCACATGCTAGGCTCGTCAAGCTTAACCCGAGTGTTCTGCGTGCGCAACTGTTTTGCACCCGTTGTATGTGAACGTTGAGTCTATCACACCCGATCATCCCGTGGTGTCTCGAAACGACGAACTGTAGAAACGCTGCACAGTCGGGGAGAACACAATTTTGTCTTGAAATTTTAGTGAGATATTACCTCATAATGCTACCGTCGTTCTAAGCAAAATAAGGTGCATAAAGGATTAACATCACATGCAATTCATAAGTGACATGATATGGCCATCATCATGTGCTCCTTGATCTCCATCACCAAAGCACCGGCACGATCTTCTTGTCACCAGGGCCACACCATGATCTCCATCAACGTGTCGCCATCGGGGTTGTCGTGCTACTCATGCTATTACTACTAAAGCTACATCCTAGCAAAATAGTAAACGCATCTGCAAGCACAAACGTTAGTTATAAAGACAACCCTATGGCTCCTGTCGGTTGCCGTACCATCAATGTGCAAGTCGATATTATCTATTACAACATGATCATCTCATACATCCAATATATCACATCACATCGTTGGCCATATCACATCACAAGCATACCCTACAAAAACAAGTTAGACGTCCTCTAATTTTGTTGTTGCATGTTTTACGTGGTGACAATGGGTATCTAGTAGGATCGCATCTTACTTACGCAAACACCACAACGGAGATATATGAGTTGCTATTTAACCTCATCCAAGGACCTCCTCGGTCAAATCCGATTCAACAAAAGTTGGAGAAACTGACACCCGCCAGTCATCTTTGAGCAATGGAGTTACTCGTAGCGATGAAACCAGTCTCTCGTAAGCGTACGAGTAATGTCGGTCCGAGCCGCTTCGATCCAACAATACCGCGGAATCAAGAAAAGACTAAGGAGGGCAGCAAAACGCACATCACCGCCCACAAAAACTTTTGTGTTCTACTCGAGAAGACATATACGCATGAACCTAGCTCATGATGCCACTGTTGGGGAACGTCACATGGGAAACAAAAAATTTCCTACGCGCACGAAGACCTATCATGGTGATGTCCATCTACGAGAGGGGATGTGTGATCTACGTACCCTTGTAGACCGTACAGCAGAAGCGTTAGTGAACGCGGTTGATGTAGTGGAACGTCCTCACGTCCCTCGATCCGCCCCGCGAACCGTCCCGCGATCAGTCCCACGATCTAGTGCCGAACGGACGGCACCTCCGCGTTCAGCACACGTACAGCTCGACGATGATCTCGGCCTTCTTGATCCAGCAAGAGAGACGGAGAGGTAGAAGAGTTCTCCGACAGCGTGACGGCGCTCCAGAGGTTGGTGATGATCTTGTCTCAGCAGGGCTCCACCCGAGCTCCGCAGAAACGTGATCTAGAGGTAAAACCGTGGAGATATGTGGTCGGGCTGCCGTGGCAAAGTTGTGTCAAATCAGCCCTAAAACCTCCGTATATATAGGGGGAAGAAGGGGAGCCTTGCCTTGGGGTCCAAGGACCCCTAAGGGCTTCGGCCGAGCCACGGGGGGGGGGGAGTTCTCCCCTTCCAAACCGAGTCCAACTAGGTTTGGAAGGAGGAGTCCTTCCCCCTTTTCCCACCTCCTCTTTTTTTTTCTTTTCTCTTTGCTTTTTCTTCCTATGGCACATAGGGATCTTTTGGGCTGTCCCACCACCCCACTAAGGGCTGGTGCGCCACCCCCAATGCCTATGGGCTTCCCCGGGGTGGGTTGCCCCCCCGGTGAACTCCCGGAACCCATTCGTCATTCTCGGTACATTCCCGGTAACTCCGAAAACCTTCCGGTAATCAAATGAGGTCATCCTATATATCAATCTTTGTTTCCAGACTATTCCGGAAACCCTCGTGATGTCCGTGATCTCATCCGGGACTCCGAACAACATTCGGTAACCAACCATATAACTCAAATACGCATAAAACAACGTCGAACCTTAAGTGTGCAGACCATGCGGGTTCGAGAACTATGTAGACATGACCCGAGAGACTCCTCGGTCAATATCCAATAGCGGGACCTGGATGCCCATATTGGATCCTACATATTCTACGAAGATCTTATCGTTTGAACCTCAGTGCCAAGGATTCATATAATCCCGTATGTCATTCCCTTTGTCCTTCGGTATGTTACTTGCCCGAGATTCGATCGTCAGTATCCGTATACCTATTTCAATCTCGTTTACCGGCAAGTCTCTTTACTCGTTCCATAATACAAGATCCCGCAACTTACACTAAGTCACATTGCTTGCAAGGCTTGTGTGTGATGTTGTATTACCGAGTGGGCCCCGAGATACCTCTGCGTCACACGGAGTGACAAATCCCAGTCTCGATCCATACTAACTCAACTAACACCTTCGGAGATACCTGTAGAGCATCTTTATAGTCACCCAGTTGCGTTGCGACGTTTGATACACACAAAGTATTCCTCCGGTGTCAGTGAGTTATATGATCTCATGGTCATAGGAACAAATACTTGACACGCAGAAAACAGTAGCAATAAAATGACACGATCAACATGCTACGTCTATTAGTTTGGGTCTAGTCCATCACGTGATTCTCCTAATGACGTGATCCAGTTATCAAGCAACAACACCTTGTTCATAATCAGAAGACACTGACTATCTTTGATCAACTGGCTAGCCAACTAGAGGCTTGCCAGGGACAGTGTTTTGTCTATGTATCCACACATGTATATAAGTCTTCATTCAATACAATTATAGCATGGACAATAAACAATTATCTTGATACTGGAATTATAATAATAACTATATTTGTTATTGCCTCTAGGGCATAATTCCAACAGGTCTAACTTTGAATTCCAAGCTCTTGGCGCTTGCATCAACCCGTAAAGTGCCTTCTTGAGCTTGTCAACTTCCGCTTGTTCGTCTTTCTTCTCGTAGCTGAGGGGTTGTTCCACGTACACTTATTCTGTGAGATCGTCGTTGAGGAAAGCGGATTTAACATCCATATGATGAACCTTCCAATCATCTTGTGTTGCCGAAGCTAGGAGTACTCTCACTGTCTCGAGTCGAGCAACCGGTGCAAACACCTCATCATAGTCAACTCCTTGACGTTGTACGTAGCCCTTTGCAACGAGTCTTGCCTTGTACTTCACAATGGTACCCTTTGTGTCCTCCTTTAACTTGTAAACCCACTTCAAACCAGTCGCCTTTTGGTTCGGAGGTCGGGTTACCAAAGTCCACGTGCTATTGCTCTCAATTGCCTTCATCTCCTCATCCATGGCGTGCATCCAGCTAGGATTTTTGCTCGCCTCTACGAAGTTCGTCGGCTTCTCAACTCCGAACAAACATAGTCCAGAGTACTCGAGCGTAACTGGCTTTGTGTACTTGTAGACTTTCTTGAAGGTCTTGTAGCGATGAGGCCCTGAGGAGTCCGTTGTGGCTTGCGAAGGAGGTGACACAAATTGTGTCGGTGTTGATGCACTTGAGGAAGATGGCTGAGACCCTGGCGTGTCATCGACATCCGTGTCGTCAGCGTAGTTGTCATGACCGTGACCATCATCTTGATTGTCGTCGTCACTATGTGCCTCGTTGTCGATGTTGTCGTCGAGATCTCTGCCCGTGCCGTGCGCGTCGTTGTCACTATCTCCTTGTGACCTATGCGCGTTGTCGTCGGTGTTGACTCCATGATGATCACTACCATTGTGGTCACCTTGGTTGGGCGTCTTGCCAACCACCTGGACATCCTCCCCTGCATCATCATCGGTTGGAAATTCAACCGTGAATATGTTACCGTTTGGAGCATCGTCGGCTGCGGCGCTCCAATTCCACGCTTGGTTTTCTTCAAACACGAGGTCGCGTGAAATCCGTAGACGCTTGGTTTGTGGATCGTAGAAGCGGTATGCCTTGGTGCCGGAACTCCTCTCGTATCCGATGAACACCATCTTGGGGCTACGATCGGCAAGCTTTGAGAGGTGCGGATCCGCCGTCTTCACATGTGCCACGCACCCGAACGTTCGTAGATGAGACACATTCGGCTTACGTCCGTAAATTGCTTCATACGGAGTCTTGCCGATCACCGCCTTCGTTGGAGCCCGGTTGAGAAGATAGACCGCCGTCGAGAAAGCTTGTCCCCAAAAAGTCCCCGGTAGGTTCTTGCTCTTGAGTAAACTCCTTGCCATGTCAACGACGGTTCGATTGCGCCTTTCGACGACCCCATTCTGTTGCGGCGTGTAAGGTGCCGTGAGGAACATTTTTATGCCAATCTTCTCACAGTAGTCGTTGAACTCATTCGACGTAAACTCTCCGCCGCGATCTGTCCATAGAGCGCGAACCTTCAACTTGTGTTCCATCTCTGTTGCAGCCTTCAGCTTCTTGAACGCTTCAAATGCCTCATCTTTAGATCATAGGAGAATGACCCACATATATCTCGAGTAGTCGTCTACCACAAGGAAGAAATACTTCTTTCCCCCGTGAGTTGCCGGGGTGATAGGGCCACATAGATCACCATGGAGCAGCTCGAGTGCATCACTTGCACGATAGGTAGACTGAGCAGGGGACGGCCCGCGGTTCTGTTTTCCAACCAAGCACCCATCACATACTCGATCAACATGGTCGATAACTGGCATCCCGGATACCATCTCCATCTTTGACATCTCTTCAAGGCGTAGAAGTTAACGTGTCCAAATCTAGCATGCCATAACCACGAATCATCATCACTCTTGGCAAGCCAACACTCCGGTTGAGATTGATCAAGGTTAATGATATAGAGCCTATTCCGTGTGCGAGTAACACGAGCTAGCACGTTTTGGAGGTTCTCGAAGATCGTCATCACTCCGTTCTCGATACCCACCTTGCATCCATTCTCGTCAAGCTTCCCAATAGAGATGATGTTGTTGCGAAGCCATGGGATGTAGTACACTCCGGTGAGTATGTGATGTTCGCTTGTGAGACCCTCGAAGAGGACAGATCCTTGCCCACAAATCTCCACATTTGAACCATCACCAAACTTGACCGAGCCTTCAACATCGTATTCCAACTCGAGGAATTTCTCCTTGCTACCCGTCATGTGGTTACTCGCACCCGTGTCGAGATACCACGACACGTTGTGATCCCCGGATAGCTTTGGTGTCACTTTCTTCTCATGAAGTAGCACCTTCCGATTTGGTTCCACGACCACCATTTAAGCGAGATCACAAACTTTGGCCATTAGAAGACCTGGACCTTCATCTTCCTCCTTTGCCAAATTTGCCTTGATCTCCCGCTTGTTAGGCTTTGGACAATCCTTCGCAAAGTGACCCATCTTATTGCAGTTATAGCACTTGACCTCGGACAAGTCCAAGTTCCGTGGCTTCTGCTCTTTAGATTGGCCCGCCTTACCACGACCTTGTGGTTTGCCTTTTTTCCTTTGCCTTTTCCGGTTTGTCCATCGCCCTTCGTATTGCTTGAGCCTTCGTCACTGTCACTCCTTCCTTTGCTACTTGGGGCCTCCCAATCTGCGCGTGAGTACATGAGTTGGTCACTACCTCCTCCTTTGCCTTTTCGACAGCCACGAGCATTCTCTTCCCATGTCCGCAAGCGTCCGATCGCCTCCGTTATGGTCATGTCGTCGATGTCGTAAAGCTGCTCGAGCGTGCCGATGATGTACGTGAATTTATCAGTTACTGAACTGAAAAACTTCTCCACGATCTCGGTCTCCTCGAGCTTTGAACCAAGCGTGTGGATCTCTCCCACCAGAGTAGTAAGACGCATGGTGTGGTCGTTCACCGATTCAGTTTCCTCCATCTGCAACTTGTGAAATTGGCGCTTCAGCACTTGTGCCCGAGCCTTGGTGACGCGATCTTATCCGATCCTCATCTCCTTGAGTGCGTTCCACGCCTCTCTTGCCGTCTCGAACTCTGCCAATGTCATCAGCACAGAATCCGGAACAGACTGGGCTATGGTGGCCATGGCACCTTCGTCGCGCTCCTCGTCGATGTCGTCGTCCGTGATGGCCTCCCACACTCGAAGAGATCGGAGAATAATCTTCATCTTCACCGCCCACACGCCGTAGTTAGCGTCGGTGAGCATCAGGTACTGGATGGGGATGTTGTGATGCGCCTGGACATTGGCGCCGCCCGTTCCTCCACCACTGGTTGCTGATTTGCCGCCCTTCTTCACCTTGTCGCCGTTCTTGTTCGCCTTGGGACCGCCTTTGCCGGACTTGACCGACTCAGCGTCGCTGTCCGTCATCGTAGATCGTAGATCGTCGAGGCTCTGATACCAATTGTTGGTGTTAAACCGTCAGAACCTCTAGAACCCGGCTGCTTGATGCGTTCTGGCCGGCCGAAGCTCTTGGCCAACACATGCATGTACAACAGAACCAAGCAGATGGATCGAATATGTGGAAGCTAGCTAGACGTACTTGATCGATTTATCTCAGCGTAACACACATGCGATTTTGATGGCTAAACAGGGCCATGTCAGACCTATTGTTTTTCTATTGCTTTTCTCAATCTGATCTGGTACAAAGTTTACACGGGGGTGCAAGTATATATATACTACTCAGCTGGACATAACCCAAACCGAGTAGGAATAGATATCCTAGATGGATACCCACACACACACGGACACGGGATTAACTCACAAAATCTTCGCCCAACAAATAAAAATTTGACTCATGGGCATGTTGGGAGAACAACCATACTCCTGCTTCATGCAACACAATTGGACGAAGAGCTACTTTCAAGACTGCTGTAGTACCTGGACAATAATTCTGAGTGGGCAGAATTTTTTTGATATTTCAAGATATTTCTTGACATTGGTGGTGATAGATACTCCTTGATCATGAACTTTAAGCTTGCTCTTGACTTTACCTTCAATGTAAAATGGAAGGACGAACTAGACTATATATCTCGAATATGCTATGTGGGTCTTATGGAGTGCCTTGGTTTTATGGCTTCAACATGCTTGATACAGAATGATTTTATGTGTTGCACGAAATCTCTGATGGTCAATATGCTGGAGTGCCATACCAGCAAGGTTTATATTTACACCTCGCTGGTATCTAAATCGAGCCCAGATTCCAATATTTATCATTTGGCATACTCATCAAGCCGTTTCATATATCAGACAATTATGACTATCTTGACAACCAAGCATATGCTCCAGCAATGGGTACAAAAAACTTCAAGTCCTAGTACTTCGTACAAACCAGTCCTTCTTAGACTAGTTGTTACACTTTATCCATTGATCCTTACCCTTTCTTTGGGGAATTTCTATGAGGTCACAAATAACCTCCTGAGGAGTGAAGTGTTTAAGGATTTACCTTTGGAGTTCTCTCAGAAGATTGTACATGCTTTGCAAATGAAGGATCGCACACCGAGCAACTTCACAAGAGTACTTGCTGATGCACTCGCCGAATCAGAGATAATATGATATTTATTGGTTCACCCAAGGGCCCAGTAGTCTGTGGAAACTTAAATGCGTATATCATTAGCAAAGAGGATTTGCATGATGTTCCCAAGATAGTGGCTCTTCTGTGTCCTGAAGAACCAAGTTCTGTAAAGCAGGAAACTCCGTTGCCTGAAAAATCTGTTGGTGTCAAGTCTGGAAACATTCCTAAGGCTGAGCATAGGAGTGAGATAGATTCTATTGAGGTACTCTTTGAGAAGATAGATTCTATTGAGGTACTCTTTGAGAAGCTTGACATTGTTTGAGCCGAAGGCCTCGTGAGTATCATATGTTATAAACTTATAATGGTTGCTTTGTTCTCATCCAGTCTGCCCCACTGTTCCTAGCTGCCAAGTTATTCTAAAAAAGCTAATTTCTGCAGAAAGATCCACGGGTGGTTATTGAATTCCTTATAAGTGCCCTTCCATGGCTGGAAGGTGGCCTTCTAGCAGGGATTGATAAACGCTTGCTGGAAGACATCAGGCGTGTCTGCAGTGATTTCGTAAATGGTTTTGACAGGTAAACAAATGTTAACTCAGGGCCAACTGTAAATTTCTTAAAGGCAGCACAAATGCCACATTGCATTTGATAGGCATGTAGATTGCAAAGTGAAATCTTTCTGCATGATATCTACCTTCAAGTCCAGTGTAAGAGACATGACTTGATCATCCCCATGTCTTGTGAAAATTTACCACTTGAGCGTGAAAATTGTTTGTCATCACAGGTTGAAGAGAAAAGTGTGTGTTGCTGTGGAGAAGCTGTTGCGAAGTGAGAACAAACTGCCGCTGATGTTCCGCCTGCTGGCTGCCGTGAGGCTATCCATGTTAACGAATCAAGTGAGAGAAAAAGCCATGAATGACAGGATGAACGATCCTGCAGCGACTGCTGTCCAGCCTCACGCTGACGCCAACGGATGGTCAGGTGACGATGGGACTGACACGGAAGAAGCCGCCTCAACTTCCAAAAAGGCGGTGCAGAAGCAGAAGAGCAAGAAGAAATCCAAGAAGTCCAAGGGCCGGGGCAAGAAGTGAGCTGCCGTAGCTGTAGGCGCTGTAGTTCCCTTGTTGCGGAACATTTACTTGCATTCGAGAAGAACTTGTACTCCATCCCTTCCTAAATATAAGTCTTTTTAATGGTTTCATTAACGAACTACATAGAGGATGTATATAGACATACTTTAGAGTATAGATTCACTCATTTTGTCACGTATTTAGTCCATTAGTAAAATCTTTTAAAAGACTTATATTTGGGAACGGAGGGAGATTATATCCCATCATTGTAGAAGGTAGAACCAATGTAGAGCAAGTGCTGTGTTTTGCTTGGATGTGCTGGCGGCTTGCCCTTGTTGGCTGACCTTGTTTGTGCCCTTTTCGTTGCTTGCACTTGGCTTCAAGGAGAGATTGTCAAGTATGTCTAAGAACGAATGCAGTAACTGGTGTTGGCCCTACTGGGTTGCCAATGAAAATATGAGGCTAGGTAGAGCAATGACCTTTGATGATTTTTATTTATCAGCCAAGCGAGTAGGTTAGATGACTTTTGACCAATTTTCAACACGCTGACAGCAATGATCTACTAACAAATGCACCACCTGTAGAAACGATGTGATGACAATATTAATACCAGTGTCAAAAATGTTTTAATATTATGGGACGGAGAGAGTAATTCAAAATGGCCTCCTCTATATTATGGGACTGGTACATGGGTTTGCGATGAAAGACCATTCACGGAACAAGTTGATGGTGAACCTGACATGAACTGAAGCAGATTGAAATTCAGGTACTACTAAGAGCAACTCCAACGTGGCGACCCATTTCATCCGCTGACATCCGTTTGGGTCAGCGCGGACACAAAAGTCGGATCAACGCGCCGATCCAAACGGACGCACGTCCGCTTTTCGTCCGCGGGCGACCCATTCCCGGCCCATTTTTGAGCCGGATTTGCGTTGGCACGGCCACGAGACGGACGCGTGCGCACTCGCCTTCTCCTCCCCCCAAGCACGCTGGTCGATGGCACATCGGCCTCCCACCATCTAACAGCAACCCTCGCCCCCTTCGTCGTCGACGCCGCCGCCCATTTTTTCCGGTGACTCTGCCGGCTGCCGGCGCCGCAACATCCGCTCAGCAATGCCACCACCTCCCACGTCGCCCGCCACCGCCGTCTTGCCGCCGGCCCGCTTGTCAGACGACTCCCTTCACCGGTCGTCTCCTTCGTCGACGCTCGCAAGCTGTTCGACAGTTTGCCAAGGTACAAAATGGACTCCGCCGACGAGTTCTTTTTTCACAATTTCCTTTGCGACTCCGACGATTCGCCGTCCGATAACAAGGAGGAGATATTGGCTGCCGTGTTGTCCATCACCACCTCAATAGCCAGCGGCCGTTGTTCCGTGGCTCCATTCCGGGCCACCTTCCGGCGTTGAATCGCAATCGAGAGAGCGGGCATCTCCTTCTTTGGAAGGACTACTTTGATCCAACAAATCCGTTGTTCAAACATCAAAAATTTCGCCGCCGTTTCCTTATGAGTATGTATCTTTTTAACCGAATTAGAGAGGGGGTGGTTGGCTATGATGACTATTTTGAGTGCAAAGAGAATGTCGTTGGAAAGATTGGTTTCTCCTCTTATCAGAAATGCACTACCGCCATCCGAATGTTGGGGAACATGGTAATAATTAAAAAAAATCCTACGTGTCACCAAGATCAATCTAGGAGAGGGGGTGCATCTTCATACCCTTGAAGATCGTTAAGCGGAAGCGTTGCAAAGAACGTGGTTGATGGAGTCGTACTCACGGCGATTCAAATCGCGGAAGATCTGATCCAAGCGCCAAACGGACGGCACCTACGCCTTCAACACACGTATAGCCTGGGGACGTCTCCTCCTTCACTACAAGAAATATGTCAACTAACGACCTTCAATATTGGTCACTGAATGGTCATTGATTTCCATTTGTGACCTTTTTATGACCAAAAATAGAAGGTCTAAAGCTGAGGGTCTTTAGTGAACTATAACGACCTTTTTTCTGGATTGGCCGTAAGATTTTATGACCAAACAGAAGGTCGTAGGTTTAACAACCAAATGATTTGGTCACTAGAAATCTGCCCGCACCACGTCGGATCCACCGTGGCAGCCTGACGTGGCGGAATTATGACCAAATGAAAAGGTCGTAAATAAGATTCAGACCGGTCCATTCCGATCGTCTACATGGGCCGGGCCCAACAATTTGACCTTTTATTTTCTGGGATAGAATCTTTTACTGAGCAGGTTTTTTATTGGTCCACTTTTCTTTTGGGCCTTGGCCTACTCTTTTTTTAGGCCCAAGCCTTCTTAGTCTATTTCTTGTTTGGGCCTCGGCCTTTTTGCTGTCCAAACTAACTTTAGTGCCCAAACAAAATGGTCCAAATAGAACTTAAATAATTGACAACTTCACAGGTGCACAGCTTCACAAAATAGAGCGTGACATTGTTTGATCACCAGAATGACCAATCAAGTGGGCTAACTTCATCAGGTTCTTGAGAAGTAAGCCCACTTCACTGTTTCTAGGACAGGTTCTACGACAGGTTCAACTTCTACAATGCTTTAGCGTCGAAGAGAGCCATCAAGTGGACTAACTTCTCTTCCTGTTCCTGAGACTTCTTGCGCAGCAACTCAAGTTCCTTGTTGCGTGCAGCTTCATATTCTTCCGCCTTTAGCTTGATTGCTGCCATTTCTTCTTGCATCACTTGAGCTTGAAGCTCCAACCTCTCCAACTTCTGCTGAAGATCACGAACATGAGTAGCCACAACAGCAGTTCCTTTGCCAGAGTTCTTACTAGATGACTTGAGCCCAACATTCCTGAGGAATGTGCTTTGGTTGACTTCGGTCTTGAGCACTTCTTCAACAATCTCAGCATCAGACTTTGGTTCTTCACCTTCTGGTATCGGCGCGTCCTTCATTTTTTCCATCTCAAGCTAGCATATGGAGGAAAATGATAGACATTAGTGGCAGATCTATTTCACATTCTGCAAGAGAAACCAAACAAGAATGCCACCAAACCAGACCAAGAAATGGATTATTTGAAGTAATCAAACCAGCACACAAAATCTATATGTAGATATTTTACTCAAACTCAAACAGAAGTAGATGATAACTACTAAACTTATAACATTATTTGAATCTGGCTACATCAAGTGTACACACTTATGTGATCTAGAGACATGCAATCGGAACAATATGGTGGTTCTATATAATATGGCTTCTTTGTTGAGAACTAACATTCAGATCAATTTTCAAGTCTTTCCAGAACAGTTAACTTGAGTGTTTTGCAGCACAGTTCTCTAAAGAAATTTCCCAGCTCAGCAACCGCTTCATATACATCATTGTCCATGATTCCAAGGAGGCCAGCCGGTAAAATCCTTTGGAGGAGGATGTGACAATCATGGGTTTTCAGTACTGAAAGCTTGAATCCATCAGAAGTAACACACTTTGCTAGGTTAGAAGCATAACCATCTGGAAATCTCACCGCTCTTATGAATTCACAGAATGCTAGCTTTTGTTCTTTACTCATTGTATACCATGCTCGTGGCATTTCAAATGTATGTTCAGCTTCATCATGTTGTAGATGCAAATCTTCTCTTATGCCCATGTCCTCCAAATCAAGCCTAGAACTAACCGTGTCCTTTGTCTTCCCTTCAATGTTCAGAAACGTCCCTAGCACATTCTCACATATGTTTTTCTCAATGTGCATTACATCGAGATTATTCCTTAATTTCAGACCAGCCCAGTATGGCAGGTCCCAGAAACAAGACCTCCGGTCCCAACATTGACCTTCCGCGCGCTTTCTTTTCTTTGCAAGCTTTCCTGGTCTCACATCCTTCACCTTCTCAAGTTGCTTCTCGAGCTCTTCCTTAGTGTATTTAGCTGGCTTATCAAGGGTTTCATTCTCACCATTAGAATCTTTGATTCTTCTCCAGCGATGGTTTCGGGGAAGAAAGCGGTGGTGCCCAATATAACAGATCTTGCTCCTTATTCTCTTTGAGCAAGGGTCTTTGTCACAATGGACACATGCCTGATAACCCGCTGTGATCCTCCCAGACAGAGTGTGCAGTGCCGGGAAATCATGGATGGACCATATGACTGCAGCACGTAGATTGAACTTTTCTTCCGGACTAGAGGCATCGTATGTACGTACACCGGTCCAGAGCTGGAGCAGTTCTTCTACGAGGGGCTCCATAAAGACATCAAAATCCTTTCCTGGAGACTCTGGACCAGGGATAAGCAGTGACATCATGAAGTTGGACTGATCCATGCATGCCCATGGTGGCAGGTTGTACGGCACCACAAAAACGGGCCACATGCTATAAGACGTGTTCATGTTCCCAAACGGATTAAAGCCATCTGTGGCAATGCCGAGTTTTATATTCCTTGGATCTGCAGAAAAATCTCCATGTTCATGGTCAAATTCTTTCCATGCCTCTCCGTCCGCTGGATGGCTCAGCTCATTGTCCACAGGTTGCCGATGAAGCTTGTGCCATTGTACCTCCAACGATGATTTCTTCGAGATAAACATCCGCTGCAGCCTTGGTATCAATGGAAAGTGCCTCGGTACCTTCTCTGGTATTGACTTCTTCCCATCAGCATCTTTCCACCTTGAGGCATTGCATTTTGGACAGTTTTCATGTTTCGCAAAATCCTTCCGAAACAAGACACAGTTATTTGGGCACACATGTATTGAAACATAACCTAGCTATCAGGGAATTATCCTCAATGCTTCATCATAAGACCTGGGAACACAACTATCAGGGAATTGCAAGGTCAAAAGGCGGAGTATTGCGTTGAATGCAACATTGCTAATCCGGTAGAAAGACTTGATGTGGAGTAACTTCACGGTGAAGGTAAATCTTGAAAAATTACCCCCTTCATAAGCTGCGCACTTAGCATCGTCCAACACCTCAGCAAACATCGACTTCTGCCCATCACCACGATCTTCAGCATCGTACAGATCCTTCAATAGGTCAGGAATCCTATCATCTTCATGCCCATCCTCTTCATCCAAACCAGCATTCTCTCGCAAAATATTTTCCATAAAATTAATGCCAGCATCACCACCACCCATCATATGAGGGGCCTGTGTATCAGCTTCAATATGTTGAGGTTGTCCGGCTAAAGGTTCTCCATGATATATCCATCTATCATATGTGCTGGCCATCCCATTAAGAAGAAGATGATCTTCCACTACTCCTTGAGTTTTTCTTGAACGGTTGAGGCAATTACAGCATGGGCAAACAATGACATCATCCTTGTAAAAATTTGCCCGAACAAATTGCATGAATTCATCAACTCCTTCCAAATGTTCTTTAGAAAACCTTCTAACTCCTTATC
This sequence comes from Hordeum vulgare subsp. vulgare, assembly GCF_904849725.1. Lineage (NCBI taxonomy): Eukaryota > Viridiplantae > Streptophyta > Magnoliopsida > Poales > Poaceae > Hordeum > Hordeum vulgare. Next base: position 608,556,758 of record NC_058519.1, on the reverse strand, counting down.
TAATCCAGCTTCTGTCCGGCGGCAGCAGCGAGTCCCCCATGCTCGGCGGAGAGTCCCTCATGCTCGGCGGCGGCACCACCACCACTACCAGTGGGCGAGGTGGCTGAGGCGAGCGGCACCACCACCGCTACCTCCACTGGCCGGGCGAGGTCGTCGTGGCCGAGGTGGCCGTGGCGGTGGCACCACCACCACTGCCGATGGGTGAGGTGGCCGTGGCGTCAGCACCACCACCGCTGGTCACCGCCCCTGTGGGTCGCCGCCCCCATCCCCGTCGGTCGCTGCCGCCCCGTCCCCGTCGGTCGTCGCCGCCCCCAAGATCTAGATTTGCTCGTCCCTTGTCGGAAATTGGCTAAGTGTTGGCCCCTGTCGGAAATTGGCCAAGTGTTGGCCGTCCCCGTCGGTCCCACTTGTCAATGATATGAGAGACCCGCTATTTAATACAATATACCCCCAAATACCGATACCTGAGCAACAGTCCCTCTCTAGCCCAGCGGGAGCAAACACTTATAAACTTATAAGTGCTCGGTCGTGGGTTCGAGTCCCCGCTCGCGCATGTTTTTTCGGGAATTAAGCGAGGCTCGTGCATGTCCCCGCTCGGTCGCCGGCCCCTCACCTGCCTGTCAAATGGGTCCTACCTCAGTGACAAGTAAGCGAGGCTGCTGAGGTGGCTGCATAACCAGCCTAGTGCATTCGAACTATTTAGTAACGACCATTCATATTGGTCATTATCACCTAGAAATAAGGCCATGCCAGGTGCTGTCTGCTTTATGACCTTTTCCAGTAAGCAAGTGATGACCTTTATGATGAAAATGGTCGTTGGTTTTTGGGGCTAGGACCCCTCCAGACAGCTTACAACCAAATGATGTCAAATGGTCATAGATTTATGACCAATCCTTCTAGGGTCACTGACAAAAGGTCGTTAGTTGACATATTTCTTATAGTGCTTCTTGATCCAGCAAGGGAGAGGAGAAGTTGAGGGAGAGCTCCGGAAGCACGACGGCGTGGTGGCGGTGGAGCTCGTGGTTCTTCGGCAGAGCTTCGCTAAGCACTACGAAGGAGGAGGAGATGTAGGAGGAGGAGGGTTGCACCAGGGGCAAGGGTTGAGGCTCCCATGCGCCTCCCCACTATATATAGGGGTGGAGGGGGCTGGTTTCTTGCCCTCCAAGTCCATTGGGGCGTTGCCAAAGGTGGGAGGAAAGAAATCCCATCATTTCCCTTCCCCGTCGATTGTTATCCCCCCTTTTTAGGGATCTTGATCTTGTCCCTTCGGGATATGATCTTATTCCTTCTAGGGGGGTCTTGGCGCGCCTTGACCAGGGGTGTGAGGCCTTGCCCCCACTACCCACGTTCATGTGGGCCCCCCATGCAGGTGGGCCCCACTTCGGAACCTTCTAGAACCTTCCCGATACAATACCGAAAAATCTCGAACATTTTTCGGTGGCCAAAATAGGACTTCCCATATATAAATCTTTACCTTCGGACCATTCCAGAACTGCTCGTGACGTCTCGGATCTCATCCGGGACTCCAAATAACTTTAGGTAACCACATACAATTCTCATTACAACTCTAGCGTCACCGAACCTTAAGTGTGTAGACCCTACGGGTTCGGGAACCATGCAGACATGACCGAGACACCTCTCCGTCCAATAACCAATAGCTGGATCAGGATACCCATATTGGCTCCCACAAGTTCGACGATGATCTCATCAGATGGACCACGATGTCGGGGATTCAATTAATCCCGTATACAATTCCCTTTGTCCATCGGTATATTACTTGGCCGAAATTCGATCGTCGGTATCCCTATACCTTGTTCAATCTCGTTACCGGCAAGTCTCTTAACTCGTTCCGTAACACATAATCCCGTGACTAATTCCTTAGTCACATTGAGCTCATTATGATGATGTATTACCGAGTGGGCCCAGAGATACCTCTCCGTTACACGGAGTGACAAATATGAGTCTCGATTTGTACCAACCCAACAGACATTTCCAGAGATACCTGTAGTGCACCTTTATAGTCACCCATTTACGTTGTGACGTTTGATACACCCAAAGCACTCCTACGGTATCCGGGAGTTGTACAATCTCATGGTCTAAGGAAATGATACTTGACATTAGAAAAGCTCTAGCAGACGAACTACACGATATTGTGCTACGCTTAGGATTTGGTCTTGTCCATCACATCATTCTTCTAATGATATGATCCCGTTATCAACGGCATCCAATGTCCATGGTCAGGAAACCATGACCATCTTTTGATCAACGAGCCAGTCAACTAGAGGCTCACTCGGGACATGGTGTAGTATATGTATTCACACATGTATTACGGTTTCCGTAATAGAATTATAGCATGAATAATAGATAATTATCATGAACAAGGAAATATAATAATGACCATTTTATTATTGCCTCTAGGGCATACTTCCAACAGTCTCCCACTTGCACTAGAGTCAATAATCTAGTTCACATCACTATGTGATTGTAATGAATCTAACACCCATACAGTTCTGGGGCTTGACCATGTCTTTCTTGTGAGAGAGGTCTTAGTCAATGGGTCTGAACCTTTAAGATCCGTGTGTACTTTACAAATCTCTATTTCATCCTATAGATGTTGCTACCATGCGCCATTTGGAACTATTCCAAATGACTGCTCCACTATACGAATCAGGTTTAGTACTCAGAGTCATCCGGATTAGTGTCAAAGCTTTCATCGACGTAACCCTTTACGAAGAACTATTTTATCACCTCCATAGTCGAGAAAAATTCCCTAGTCCACTAGTTACTAAGGATAACTTTTGACCACTATCCAGTAATCTATTCCTGGATCAGTTTTATACCCCTTGACAGATTCATGGCAAGGCACATATCAGGTGCGGTACACAGCAAAGCATACTATAGAGCCTACGGCTAATGCATAGGGGATGACTTTCGTCCTTTCTCTTTCTTCTGCTGTGGTCGGGATTTTGAGTCTTACTCAAAATTACACCTTACAATGCATTCAAGAACTCCTTCTTTAACTGATCCATTTTGAACTCCTTCAAAAATCTTGTCAAGGCATGTGTTCATTGAAATTTTATCAAGTGTCTTGATCTATCCCCATAGATCTTGGTGCTCAATGTTCAGGTAGCTCAATCCAGGTTTTCCTTTGAAAAACACTTTTCAAACAACCCTATATGCTTTCTAGGAATATTACATCATTTCCGATCAACTCATCATAAATTCTATAGTGCTCCCACTCACTTCTTTGGAAATACAAGTTTCTCATAAACTTTGAATAAAACCAAACTCTTTGATCACCTCATCAAGGCATATATTCCAGCTCCGAGATGCTTGCTCCAGTCTATAGAAGGATCGCTAGAGCTTTGCATATTTGTTAGCATCCTTTAGAATCGAAAAAAAACTTCTGGTTGTATCACATACAATCTTTCCTCAAGGAAACCATCAAGGAAACAATATTTTGACATACTATCTGCAAGATTTCATAAATCATGCAGCAACTGCTAACATAATTCCAACACACTTTCAACATCGCTACGAGTGAGAAAGTCTCATCGTAGACAACTCTTTGAACTTGTCGGAAACATCGTTGTGACAAGTCGAGCTCTCTTAATGGTGACTTTTCACCAGCATCGTATGTCTTCCTTTTAAAGATCCATCTGTACTTAACAGTCTTACGACCATCAAGTAGTTCTTTCAAAGTCTACACTTTGTTTCCATACATGGATCCTCTCTCGGATTTCATGGCTTCCAGCCATTTGTTGGAATCCGGGCCCACCATCGCTTCTCCATAGTTCGTAGGTTCATTGTTGTCCAACAACATGATCTCCAAGACAGGGTTACCGTACCACTCTGGAGCAGTACGTGACCTTGTTGTCCTACTAGGTTTGTAGTAACTTGATCCGAAGCTTCATGATCATTATCACCAGCTTCCACTTCCTACGCCCTCCTACACACTAGTTGAAGTGACGATTCAATAACATCATCAAGTTTCGACCATCCTCCCACTCAATTCTTTCGGGAGAAACTTTTCCTCGAGAAAGGACCCATTTCTAGAAACAAACACTTTGCTTCTGGATCTGAGATAGGAGGTATACCCAACTGTTTTGGGTGTCCTATGAAGATGCATTTATCCGCTTTGGGTTCGAGCTTATCAGGCTGAAACTTTTTCACATAAGCATCGCAACCCCAAACCTTTTAAGAAACGACATCTTAGATTTCTCCAAACCATAGTTCATACGGTGTCATCTCAACGGAATTACGTGGTGCCCTAATTAAAGTGAATGTGGTTGTCTCTAATGCCTAACCCAAAAACGATAGTGGTAATTTGATAAGAGACATCATAGTATGCACCACATCCAATAGGGCGCTGTTGGGGATATTATCTATTGATAACCCGCCCTAGTTGGGCCGGGTCACCAAATCTGGCGATTCATCTAAAAATATGGTTCGGGCCTTGGCCTGGCAGGACCGAAGGTTGTATGGCGGTTTACAACTTCCAAAAGGTCTCCCAGCTTTGGAAAGGTGATGACTTAGAGATCGTAAGAGTCACGGTTTGTAGAAAGGAAAGTACCCTTGTAAACCCTAGGGACTCGACCTGTATATAAAGGCGAGTCCCAGGGAAGAAGAGGGTAAGTTAGAAATCATCGAGTTCTAGGTTTGGCGAGTTACGCCCTCCTTGTAATTGAAACTCCATCAATACAACACAAAGCAGGACGTAGGCTTTTACCTCCTCACGAGGGGCCGAACCTGGGTAAATCGCCGTCTCACTCTTGTTCAACCCCTTTTGTTGGAATTATGCCCTAGAGACAATAATAAATATAGTTATTATTATAATTCCTGTATCAAGATAATCGTTTATTGTCCATGCTATAATTGTATTGAATGAAGACTCATTTACATGTGTGGATACATAGACAAAACACCGTCCCTAGCAAGCCTCTAGTTGGCTAGCCAGTTGATCAAAGATAGTCAGTGTCTTCTGATTATGAACAAGGTGTTGTTGCTTGATAACTGGATCACGTCATTAGGAGAATCACGTGATGGACTAGACTCAGACTAATAGACGTAGCATGTTGATCGTGTCATTTTGTTGCTACTGTTTTCTGCGTGTCAAGTATTTATTCCTATGACCATGAAATCATATAACTCACTGACACCGGAGGAATACTTTGTGTGTATCAAACGTCACAACGTAACTGGGTGACTATAAAGATGCTCTACAGGTATCTCCGAAGGTGTTAGTTGAGTTAGTATGGATCAAGACTGGGATTTGTCACTCCGTGTGAACGGAGAGGTATCTCGGGGCCCACTCGGTAATACAACATCACACACAAGCCTTGCAAGCAATGTAACTTAGTGTAAGTTGCGGGATCTTGTATTACGGAACGAGTAAAGAGACTTGCCGGTAAACGAGATTGAAATAGGTATACGGATACTGACGATCGAATCTCGGGCAAGTAACATACCGAAGAACAAAAGGAATGACATACGGGATTATATGAATCCTTGGCACTGAGGTTCAAACGATAAGATCTTCGTAGAATATGTAGGATCCAATATGGGCATCCAGGTCCCGCTATTGGATATTGACCGAGGAGTCTCTCGGGTCATGTCTACATAGTTCTCGAACCCACAGGGTCTGCACACTTAAGGTTCGACGTTGTTTTATGCGTATTTGAGTTATATGGTTGGTTACCGAATGTTGTTCGGAGTCCCGGATGATATCACGGACGTCACGAGGGTTTCTGGAATGGTCCGGAAACGAAGATTGATATATAGGATGACCTCATTTGATTACCGGAAGGTTTTCGGAGTTACCGGGAATGTACCGGGAATGACGAATGGGTTCCGGGAGTTCACCGGGGGGGGGGGGGGCAACCCACCCCGGGGAAGCCCATAGGCCTTGGTGGAGACACACCAGCCCTTAGTGGGCTGGTGGGACAGCCCACAAGTGCCCTATGCACCAAGGAGAAGAAAATCAAGAGAGAAAGAAAAAAAAAAGGAGGAGGTGGGAAGGAAGGGGGACTCCCTCCCACCAAACCTAGTCCAACTCGGTTTGGGGGGAAGAGTCCTCCCCCTTGGACTCGGCCGACCCCCTTGGGGCTCCTTGAGCCCCAAGTCAAGGCCCCCTCCCTCCCACCTATATATACGGAGGTTTTAGGGCTGATTTGAGACGACTTTTCCACGGCAGCCCGACCACATACCTCCACGGTTTTTCCTCTAGATCGCGTTTCTGCGGAGCTCGGGCGGAGCCCTGCTGAGACAAGGTTATCACCAACCTCCGGAGCGCCGTCACGCTGCCGGAGAACTCTTCTACCTCTCCGTCTCTCTTGCTGGATCAAGAAGGCCGAGATCATCGTCGAGCTGTACGTGTGCTGAACGCGGAGGTGCCGTCCGTTCGGTACTAGATCGTGGGACTGATCGCGGGATTGTTCGCGGGGCGGATCGAGGGACGTGAGGACGTTCCACTACATCAACCGCGTTCTCCAACGCTTCTGCTGTACGATCTACAAGGGTACGTAGATCACTCATCCTCTCTCGTTGATGGACATCACCATGATAGGTCTTCGTGCGCGTAGGAAATTTTTTGTTTCCCTTGCGACGTTCCCCAACAGTGGTATCAGAGCCAGGTTCATGCGTAGATGTCTTCACGAGTAGAACACAAAAGGTTTTGTGGGCGGTGATGTGCGTTTTGCTGCCCTCCTTAGTCTTTTCTTGATTCCGCGGTATTGTTGGATTGAAGCGGCTTGGACCGACATTACTCGTACGCTTACGAGAGACTGGTTTCATCGTTACGAGTAACTCCGTTGCTCAAAGATGACTGGCAAGTGTCAGTTTCTCCAACTTTAGTTGAATCGGATTTGACCGAGGAGGTCCTTGGATGAGGTTAAATAGAAACTCATATATCTCCGTTGTGGTGTTTGCGTAAGTAAGATGCGATCCTACTAGATACCCATGGTCACCACGTAAAACATGCAACAACAAAATTAGAGGACGTCTAACTTGTTTTTGCAGGGTATGCTTGTGATGTGATATGTCCAATGATGTGATGTGATATATTGGATGTATGAGATGATCATGTTGTAATAGAAATATCGACTTGCACGTCGATGGTACGGCAACCGGCAGGAGCCATAGGGTTGTCTTTATACTAACGTTTGTGCTTACAGATGCGTTTACTATTTTGCTAGGATGTAGCTTTAGTAGTAATAGCATGAGTAGCACGACAACCCCGATGGCAACACGTTGATGGAGATCATGGCGTGGCGCCGTGACAAGAAGATCGTGCTGGTGCTTTGGTGATGGAGATCAAGAAGCACGTGATGATGGCCATATCATGTCACTTATGAATTGCATGTGATGTTAATCCTTTTATGCACCTTTTTTTGCTTAGAACGACGGTAGCATTATGAGGTGATCTCTCACTAAAATTTCAAGATGAAATTGTGTTCTCCCCGACTGTGCACCGTTGCTACAGTTCGTCGTTTCGAGACACCACGTGATGATCGGGTGTGATAGACTCAACGTTCACATACAACGGGTGCAAAACAGTTGCGCACGCGGAACACTCGGGTTAAGCTTGACGAGCCTAGCATGTGCAGACATGGCCTCGGAACACATGAGACCGAAAGGTCGATCATGAATCATATAGATGATATGATTAGCATAGGGATGCTTACCACTGAAACTATACTCAACTCACGTGATGATCGGACTTGAGCTAGTGTAAGTGGATCATGAACCACTCAAATGACTAGAGAGATGTACTTTTTGAGTGGGAGTTTAGCGAATAATTTGATTAAGTTAAACTCTAATTATCTTGAACATAGTCTAAGTCCACTTTGAATATATTTGTGTTGTAGCTCATGGCTCACGCGACTGTCATCCTGAATTTTAATACGTTCCTAGAGAAAGCTAAGTTGAAAGATGATGGAAGCAACTTTGTAGACTGGACTCGTAATCTTAAGCTAATGTTACAAGCTGGGAAGAAGGATTATGTCCTTAATGCTGCGTTAGGAGATGAACCACCCGCTACGGCTGATCAGGATGTTAAGAACGCTTGGTTAGCGCGTAAGGAGGACTACTCAATAGTTCAATGTGCAGTCTTGTGTGGCTTAGAACCGGGACTTCAACGTCGCTTTGAGCGTCATGGAGCATTTGAGATGTTCCAGGAGTTGAAGTTTATCTTTCAGAAGAACGCCCAGATCGAGAGGTATGAGACCTCCGATAAATTCTATGCTTGCAAGATGGAGGAAAACTCGTTTGTCAGTGAACATGTGCTCAAAATGTCTGGGTACTCAAACCGTCTAGCTGAGCTGGGGATTGAACTCCCGCCAGAGGCTATCACTGACAGAATCCTTCAACCACTGCTGCCAAGCTATAAAGGCTTTGTGTTGAACTACAACATGCAAGGGATGAACAAGTCTCCCGGCGAGTTGTTTGCGATGCTGAAAGTCGCAGAGTCTGAACTCCATAAAGAGCATCAAGTGTTGATGGTGAGCAAGACCACTAGTTTCAAGAGAAACGGCAAAGGCAAGAAGGGAAATTCGAAGAAGAGCGGCAAGCCTGTTGCCAATCCGACGAAGAAACCCAAAGCTGGACCTAAGCCTGAAACGGAGTGTTTCTATTGCAAGGGTATGGGTCACTGGAAGCGCAATTGCCCCAAGTATCTGGCAGATAAGAAGGCGGGCAAAGAAAAATCAGGTATATTTGATATACATGTTATTGATGTGTACTTAACCGGCTCTCGTAGTAGTGCCTGGGTATTCGATACCGGTTCTGTTGCTCATATTTGCAACTCGAAACAGGAACTGCGGAATAGGCGAAGACTGGCGAAAGATGAAGTGACGAGGCGCGTAGGAAATGGTTCCAAGGTTGATGCAATCGCCGTCGGCACAGTGTCACTTCAGTTATCGTCAGGATTAGTGATGAACTTAAATCATTGTTATTTAGTGCCTGCGTTGAGCATGAACATTATATATGGATCTTGTTTATTGCGAGACGGTTACTCTTTTAAGTCAGAGAATAATGGTTGTTCTATTTCTATGAGTAACATCTTTTATGGTCATGCACCGAATGTGAGAGGATTGTTCATATTGAATCTTGATAACGATACACATGTACATAACATTGAGACCAAAAGAGTTAGAGTTAACAATGATAGCGTCATATTTTTGTGGCACTGCCGCTTAGGTCATATTGGTGTAAAACGCATGAAGAAACTCCATGCTGATGGACTTTTGGAGTCACTTGACTTTGATTCACTTGACACGTGTGAACCATGCCTCATGGGCAAGATGACTAAGACTCCGTTCTCAGGAACAATGGAGCGTGCAAGTGACTTGTTGGAAATCATACATACGGATGTGTGTGGTCCGATGAGCGTGGAGGCACGCGGCGGATATCGTTATTTTCTCACCTTCACTGACGATTTAAGTAGATATGGTTATGTTTACTTAATGAAGCACAAGTCTGAAACATTTGAAAAGTTCAAGCAATTTCAGAGTGAAGTGGAAAATCATCGTAACAAGAAGATCAAGTTCCTACGGTCTGATCGTGGGGGTGAATATCTGAGTTTCGAGTTTGGTGCTCACTTAAGACAATGTGGAATTGTTTCACAATTAACACCGCCTGGAACACCACAGCGTAATGGTGTGTCCGAACGTCGTAATCGTACTCTATTAGAGATGGTGTGATCTATGATGTCTCTTACTGATTTGCCGTTATCTTTTTGGGGCTATGCATTAGAACCAGCTGCATTCACTTTAAATAGGGCACCATCAAAATCCGTTGAGACGACACCATACGAGCTGTGGTATGGCAAAAAACCAAAGTTGTCGTTTCTTAAAGTTTGGGGATGTGATGCTTATGTCAAAAAGCTTCAGCCTGAAAAGCTGGAACCCAAAGCGGAAAAGTGCGTCTTCATAGGTTACCCAAAAGAGACAGTTGGGTACACCTTCTATCTCAAATCCGAGGGCAAAGTGTTTGTTGCTAAAAACGGAGCTTTTCTCAAGAAGGAGTTTCTCTCGAGAGAATTGAGTGGGAGGATGATAGAACTTGACGAGGTTGTCGAACCTCTCATCCCTCTGGATGGTGGCGCAGGGCAAGGGGAAACCTCTGTCATTGCGACGCCGGTTGAGGAGGAAGTTAATGATGATAATCATGAAACTCCAGTTCAAGTTTCCGTCGAACCACGCAGGTCGACGAGACCACGTGCTGCTCCAGAGTGGTACGGTAATCCCGTCTTATCAATCATGTTGTTAGACAACAATGAACCTGCGAATTATGAAGAAGCAATGGTGGGCCCAGATTCCAACAAATGGCTGGAAGCCATGAAGTCCGAGATAGGATCCATGTATGAGAACAAAGTGTGGACTTTGGAGGTACTACCTGAGGGCCGCAAAGCTATTCAGAACAAATGGATCTTTAAGAGGAAGACGGACGCTGACGGCAATGTGACCGTTTATAAAGCTCGACTTGTGGCAAAGGGTTTTTCACAAGTACAAGGAGTTGACTACGATGAGACTTTATCACCCGTAGCGATGCTTAAGTCCGTCAGAATCATGTTAGCAATAGCTGCATTTTTCGATTATGAAATCTGGCAGATGGATGTCAAAACGGCGTTCCTTAACGGTTTCCTTAAGGAAGAGTTGTATATGATACAACCCGAAGGTTTTGTCGATCCTAAGAATGCTAACAAGGTGTGCAAACTCCAGCGATCCATTTATGGACTGGTGCAAGCATCTCGGAGTTGGAACAAACGCTTTGATGAAGTGATCAAAGCATTTGGGTTTATACAAGTGGTTGGAGAATCTTGTATTTACAAGAAAGTGAGTGGGAGCTCTGTGGCGTTTCTAATATTATATGTGGATGACATATTGCTGATTGGAAACAACGTGGAGTTTTTAGAGAGCGTAAAAGATTACTTGAATAAAAGTTTATCTATGAAGGACCTAGGAGAAGCTGCTTACATTCTAGGCATTAAGATCTATAGGGATAGATCAAAACGCCTGATAGGACTTTCACAAAGCACATACCTTGATAAAGTTTTGAAGAGGTTCAAAATGGAACAGTCCAAGAAAGGGTTCTTGCCAGTTCTACAAGGTACGAGATTGAGTAAGACTCAGTGCCCAGCAACTGATGAAGATAAAGAGCATATGCGCTCCGTCCCCTATGCTTCAGCCATAGGTTCTATCATGTATGCAATGCTGTGCACTAGACCGGATGTTAGCCTGGCCATAAGTATGGCAGGTAGGTTCCAGAGTAATCCAGGAGTGGAACACTGGACAGCGGTCAAGAATATCCTGAAGTACCTGAAAAGGACTAAGGAGATGTTTCTCGTGTATGGAGGTGACGAAGAGCTCGCCATAAAAGGTTACGTCGATGCAAGCTTTGACACAGATCCGGACGACTCTAAGTCGCAAACGGATACGTATTTATTCTTAATGGGGGTGCAGTAAGCTGGTGCAGTTCCAAGCAAAGCGTCGTAGCAGATTCTACATGTGAAGCGGAGTACATGGCTGCCTCGGAGGCGGCTAAGGAGGGTGTCTGGATGAAGCAGTTCATGACGGATCTTGGAGTGGTGCCAAGCGCACTGAATCCAATAACCTTGTTCTGTGATAACACTGGTGCCATTGCCTTAGCAAAGGAACCACGGTTTCACAAGAAGACCAGACACATCAAACGACGCTTCAACCTCATCCGCGACTACGTCGAGGGACAGGACGTGAACATATGCAAAGTGCACACGGATCTGAATGTAGCGGACCCGCTGACTAAACCTCTTCCACGGCCAAAACATGATCAACACCAGAACTGTATGGGTGTTAGATTTATTACAATGTAATTCACATGGTGATGTGAGGGCTAGATTATTGACTCTAGTGCAAGTGGGAGACTGTTGGAATTATGCCCTAGAGGCAATAATAAATATAGTTATTATTATAATTCCTGTATCAAGATAATCGTTTATTGTCCATGCTATAATTGTATTGAATAAAGACTCATTTACATGTGTGGATACATAGACAAAACACCGTCCCTAGCAAGCCTCTAGTTGGCTAGCCAGTTGATCAAAGATAGTCAGTGTCTTCTGATTATGAACAAGGTGTTGTTGCTTGATAACTGGATCACGTCATTAGGAGAATCACGTGATGGACTAGACCCAAACTAATAGACGTAGCATGTTGATCGTGTCATTTTGTTGCTACTGTTTTCTGCGTGTCAAGTATTTATTCCTATGACCATGAAATCATATAACTCACTGACACCGGAGGAATACTTTGTGTGTATCAAACGTCGCAACGTAACTGGGTGACTATAAAGATGCTCTACAGGTATCTCCGAAGGTGTTAGTTGAGTTAGTATGGATCAAGACTGGGATTTGTCACTCCGTGTGAACGGAGAGGTATCTCGGGGCCCACTCGGTAATACAACATCACACACAAGCCTTCCAAGCAATGTAACTTAGTGTAAGTTGCGGGATCTTGTATTACGAAACGAGTAAAGAGACTTGCCGGTAAACGAGATTGAAATAGGTATACGGATATTGACGATCGAATCTCGGGCAAGTAACATACCGAAGGACAAAGGGAATGACATACGGGATTATATGAATCCTTGGCACTGAGGTTCAAACGATAAGATCTTCGTAGAATATGTAGGATCCAATATGGGCATCCAGGTCCCGCTATTGGATATTGACCGAGGAGTCTCTCGGGTCATGTCTACATAGTTCTCGAACCCGCAGGGTCTGCACACTTAAGGTTCGACGTTGTTTTATGCGTATTTGAGTTATATGGTTGGTTACCGAATGTTGTTCGGAGTCCCGGATGAGATCACGGACGTCACGAGGGTTTCTGGAATGGTCCGGAAACGAAGATTGATATATAGGATGACCTCATTTGATTATCGGAAGGTTTTCGGAGTTACCGGGAATGTACCGGGAATGACGAATGGGTTCCGGGAGTTCACCGGGGGGGGCAACCCACCCCGGGGAAGCCCATAGGCCTTGGGGGAGACACACCAGCCCTTAGTGGGATGGTGGGACAGCCCACAAGGGCCCTATGCGCCAAGGAGAAGAAAATCAAGAGAGAAAGAAAAAAAAGGAGGAGGTGGGAAGGAAGGGGGACTCCCTCCCACCAAACCTAGTCCAACTCGGTTTGGGGGGGAAGAGTCCTCCCCCTTGGAATCGGCCGACCCCCTTGGGGCTCCTTGAGCCCCAAGGCAAGGCCCCCTCCCTCCCACCTATATATACGGAGGTATTAGGGCTGATTTGAGACGACTTTTCCACGACAGCCCGACCACATACCTCCACGGTTTTTCCTCTAGATCGCGTTTCTGCGGAGCTCGGGCGGAGCCCTGCTGAGACAAGGTCATCACCAACCTCCGGAGCACCTTCACGCTGCCGGAGAACTCTTCTACCTCTCCGCCTCTCTTGCTGGATCAAGAAGGCCGAGATCATCGTCGAGCTGTACGTGTGCTGAACGCGGAGGTGCAGTCCGTTCGGTACTAGATCGTGGGACTGATCGCGGGATTGTTCGCGGGGCGGATCGAGGGATGTGAGGACGTTCCACTACATCAACCGCGTTCTCCAACGCTTCTGCTGTACGATCTACAAGGGTACGTAGATCACTCATCCCCTCTCGTAGATGGACATCACCATGATAGGTTTTCGTGCGCGTAGCAAATTTTTTGTTTCCCTTGCGACGTTCCCCAACACCTTTGAGTCGCCACCAAGGTGCGATGGCTCCAATACTAAGTCCTTTCACGAGGACATCTGCCGTGACAAAACCACGACAGTTGGCGCCCACCGTGGGGCCTGCGCACGGTGGAGTTGAGTTCTCAAAGGGAGCCCTACCAGGGTTTGGGAGCTATGCGACGGGGCTCATGACTCGGAACCGCCGTGGGAAGTACTACATCAACAACCTGCTATGGGGGCCCGAGGCGGATTCGATCGAATCTGGTTACAGGGTCTCCTTCGGCAAGATCAGCGTCTTCATCGGCATGATTGGATCGTCCGTGCCCTAGCCGGACATCTCCTCCGACATCGTCGAGCCGGCCAGGTACGTCCGCCCGATGGTGACGCCAAATCTAACTCGCCCGGTCTTTGTTGGATTCACGCAGGTATCTGACGAACCAGAACACTCAGCGACCCAGGAAACCACGTCGGTCAACACTGGTGACGAATCGTCCATGGGCGATTCGGATTCAATCCAGTCTCTACATGGGGATTGTTTTGGGGGCTTGTCGCTGGCCATGGACCCCGAAGTCCTTGACTGAACCCGCCGTCAGATCGCTGTTTACATGGCTCGGGCGACTCAACCCTCGCCAAACCCGGCAGGCGGAGATGGAACTGGCGAGACATCTAGAAGCCCGGCCGCTGTCTTGGTGGAATTAGCAGCGGAAATTACAAGGCTCATGGCGACCCCCATCACACCAGAAAACCAGAAGGCAGTAAACACGGAATTGACAAAACTAAGAGAAGCAGTGGCAAAGGCTCAGTGGGATGCCGAGGTGGAGTCCGCCAGGATCGAGACCCGGCAAGCTCAAATTACCGCTGAGATAACTCGCTTAAATACTGACAATTGGCGGCTCGAAAGGCGCCAGCGCACATCTGACGCCGTCCATCAGCGGAGGAACCAGGGTCGCCTGCCCCCTGATCTCAACCCGACCCGCATGTTCGACACTCCGCGAACTCCCGGGAGGGGAGCCGCCCCGGGGGGAGGACCGGGCCAGCCGCCTAACCCGCCGGTCCAACCAGTTGTGGATCGCGTCCCCCGATTCTGGACACCTCAAGGTCACTTTTCCAACCCGGTGGACAACGTCCTTGCTGCAACTCGCCATTTGGAATCTCTTCCGATTCACGGCGACACTCCTGCCGAGATAGAGGCAAGGAACGCCATTGAGATGTTGAAGACGGCGGTGGTTCAAAACGCCCAGTTCTCACATAGCCTAGATAGGATGCATTCCACTCCGCAGGCAAGCCACACGAGGAGTCGGCCAGAGGACCAGCCCGCTGTGAACAGCGGACCACGGCTCAACCTGCCTGATCATCAAGACCCGCCAGGCCGGGATCTCCCGGACATCCAAGTCGCCCCAGCCCCTCTTGTCGGGAGCGGCGGACGAGTGGGGGTGCCGTGCTTGGCCCCCACCCTTCGCAACGAACGAATGCCCAAGGATTTTAAAGGACCAAGAAAGGTGCCTAAGTACACTCCGGACCTTGAGCCGGCGTCATGGGTCGAGAGTTATGAAATTGCCATGGACATGCTCGACGTAAACGAAGCAGTTTGCGCCAGATACTTCACAATGATGCTTGAAGGGACAGCGTGTACTTGGTTAAAAAACTTACCCCCCAACTCCATCCAGACCTGGGCTGAATTAAAAGAGCGCTTCATCAAAAACTTCCAAGGACCTCCAAACGTCCAATGACGATTGTCGATCTGCAACACTGCGTTCAGCGCCCCGATGAGTCAGCCCACCACTGGTCACGGCGGGTCGCGGAAATCATTCACTCATCAGACGGTATTATGGCAGCTCAGGCTGTGCTGATCCTCGAGCAGAATTTCCACTACGAACCTCTAGTACAAAAGTTGGGGCGACTCAAACGAAAGGTCCAAGACATGGGGGAGCTAATGGATACCCTCACTAGGTACGCTGAGGCGGATGACACCAAGGATCCCAGTGAGGATGGTAAAGTTAACTCGCCAAGGAAGGGCGAGTCATCCAAAAATCATACCCGGTTCCAGGGACGCGCCCGCCACAATCAGGGAGCGAATAGCAAGAGAAGGCAGCAGGAAGAATCTTCGGATTTAGTCGCCAATACCAACACCAACAATGGCAACCAACGCCAGAATAAAAGCAAGGGATACATTGGTAAAAAGTCGCGCAACTATGAAGAGTTACTCAAGGGGCCCTGCCCGCACCACGCCATGGCAGACGGACCGGCGACTCATTCCTGGGAGAACTGTTACGTGATGCGGGAGTTTTGGGCGGAGGCGATCAATAAGGGGCAAAGTGGTGACCCGGACCAACGGCAGGAACAGTTCGGTGCACCCAACCAACGTCAGAACCCCTTCGGCGGTTTTCCCGAACCGGGGGATCAGGGTGGCTCGCAGCCGAGCAGCGGCTAGTATCTGGTGCATCACCAGCGACGGTATAACCCGCCCGGAGTTTTTCAGCAACCACCCCCACAGGGGGCTTCGCAGGGCCAGGATGACAACGGCGGCTTCCGCAACAACCCAAACAGTTAAGCAATGGGCAGTACCACGTTTTCACCACCAATGTGTAACATCCCAAATTTTGAATGTTAGAATAATTATTAGATTGTTTGTTTGTTTTCTTAAGTGATTGAAACTTGAGTGAAATTTGAAACTTTTAAAACTTTTGAATGAGAGGGAATAAAATGACTTTCCCCATCTCTGATGAATTCAAATTCAATCTTTAAAAAAAAAGAGAAGATGACATGACTTCTTCAACTAATGAGAATTTAAACGGAGTTTGCATTTGAATCCTTTCAAAATATTTGCCCTTGCTTCTATATTTTTCTTCCCCGAGAAAATGCCCCGACAAAATTCTTGCACGCAAGAAAGAGCGGAGGAAAATGACCCTCCAAATTGTGAGGCATTTCTGAAATATTTTGAGCCAAGAAGACCCAAGTTTATGGGGAAAATATTTTGCCAAAAGAAAATATAGCATAAGGGATTTTTCTGAAAAAAACATTTTTTAAAAGTTTTTATTTTGGTGTTGCAAAAATCATAAACGAGTAGGAAATATTTTTCTGAAAATTTTGGTATATAAATATTTTTATTTTGTTTCCTTTTATTATTTTTATCTTGCTGTCAAAAAAAACAACAAAAACAAATCGGGGCCAGACTCCTGGATCGGTGGGATCCAAATCCCCTGCCCAACCGTCACGAGCACACTCTCCCCCAGCGCACCCCTCTTCCTTTCTTTATTTTTTTCTCTTTCTTTTCTTTCCTTCTTTCTCTTTCCCCTTTCCTTTTCTTCCCCACGAGGCCTTCCTTCCCAGCGCCACTGCCCCATCCATGGCGCACCTCCTGCAACCTCCTGGATCGTTGGGATCCTTTCCTTCACTCGCCCCCTTCCTTCCACTCGCCTCCCCTGCCCCCCCTATATAAGTTGCCACCCCCGAGCCCCCACCCTCGGCCCCCTCCTCCCACGCCAGAACCACCACGCCCCTGCCCTCCCCTCGCAGGAGAGAAGCTCCAGTAGGAACCTCCCTCGCATCGCCCCGGTCGCCACTTCGTCCCCCGCACCACCGAGACCACCGGCGAGTTCCCCTCGATCACCGCACTCCATTTTTCCCACTAGCCCGAGCCCTCGCCGCCTCCTCACCACCCCCGCTGCTCGCCGGAGTTCGGCCGGCAAAAGGAACTTCCCCGGCCGCCCCTGCTCTTCCCCGACCTCGAAGCACCTCGCCGTCGCCGCCAATCGACGGAGGAGACCCACCTCCGTCCTCCCCACACCTCGGACGCCGCTGGAGATCGCCGGAGCCCCCTCCCCGAGCACCACCTTTTCTCTGTCTCGCCGGAGAAGAAGGAGCCCCGGCAACTCACGGTGAGACCCCCATCTTTTCCTTAGCCGTTAGATCGTGAGTAAACGATCCAGATTAGAAGAAGATACCCCTTCGGTTTTGTTAAGAAAACCGTTCGGTTTTCTATTAGTAATCTTTAGCCGAGCAGTTTTCTTTAGTTTGTGGCCATTTGTTGGATTAGCCACGCAGCACACACCCCTTAGCGAATCAGGAGCTGACACGTACCCCTCCCGTGTGCTAGTTAATTTATTCTGTTTTTCAGTTTTAATTCAAAAACAGAGGAAGTTCCAATACTGTTTTGATCATAACTTTTGATCTAGAGATCCAATGAGATTGATTATTTTTCCAGTAGATCAAAAAATTTCTTTAGTTTTTAAAAACATATAATTGTCTCTGTTTGAAATTTTCAAATTTGAATTAGACCAGATTTAGTTTAAACCTTGTTTTGCTTATTCCAGGAGTTTAAAAATAGATTTTAATTTGATTCTTTTTGCTACTGCTTCCTAGTGATTATATCTTACTGTGGTATAAGTTTCAATTTTTTTTAATATTTTTACTTGGGGTTTTAACAGAAACAAGTTTCTGCCATAGTGACGTGTAGTGAATTCTTTCACTTAGGCCATAGCTACTTATTACTTGTGATGTTATTTTTACTTGTTGATTGATTGTAGTGCTTATGGTGTGTATTATCTTTGTATTGGTAGATCACCTGGAGTGCGAAGCTTGTTACTTAGAAGCGCTCGATCAAGACAACTATCACCAGGCAACTCATTTGATCATGTATCCCCTATGTTTTATGCATCGTAGTTCTACCATCCTATGCCCAATTTGCATGCTGACTAGGTACTTGGAAATTATGGTTACATATTGTAGTATCATGTGGTAGGCCCCCAACAACCCCGTTACTTGGCCCGGGACGACAAATTCCATATTGCTATGCTTGAGTAGACGGGATCCTGGTTGAGAGTTTACCACGAGTGATGCGAGAATAATTTAATAACCAAGACCGGTTAAGTCAAGACTTTTCAAGACCTCGTGATGCAATGCAACTCTAGGTGAAGGACGGTTGATCGGCTCCCTGGAGAAACCAGTGGATGACCCGGGATGCTGGAGACGGCCATGACATCTTGCGGAAAGCTTCACCCAGGCTCAAAGAGACGGACGGATATTTTCAAGACCCAAGGCTTACCTGCACAGCCACAAGTCATTATGGGCTCTGGCTTGGTTGGACAACGCGGCGACTCTGGACAGGCGGTGCTAGCAGATGTAGAAGAACGGTAGGAATGGATGGGCACCGACAGGGATTCAGAGGGACCCGTTGAAAGACCATGTTTTGTTCATCCGGTCTTCAAACACCCTGAAGTGCGAGGACATACTCGGAGGCAATCAAATCTTGTGGGGAACGTGTGCACAACTCTACAGAGTACTCAAACCTAATCGATTAGCCGTGTCCACGGTCATGGACAACTTGAGCCAAAGGAACTGAAGTTATCTGAAATTCTCAACACAAATAATAATATTGATGTGGGTATTATTGACAACATGGGTACGAGAATTGGTTGGTGGAACCATCTCGTTAACAACCAACAATGTAGTAACATTTTGCTTTTAGCCCTCTCTTGATGTAGGAGAAAACTTGCTTTTCGCTACAAACTTATAGCCCCATCTGCCATATATGCATATAGTATAGATGATTACTTTTCACCCCTCTCTTATGTGACTTGCCGGCATATTCAATATGCTGACCTACACGGCTGCAACGTCTTATGTTGCAGATATTTTTCTTCGACGAGTAATTGTACGATTCAGGGTTACGGTCTACACTCAACTTGCCGTTGGTGTTTATTGGGACTCCACTCCCTTGACTGCTTCCGCTGAAATATTGAAGGTATATATCAGTTTTACGCTATTTACATGTGACTGCACTTTGATATATACATTGATGTACTGTGTGTGCCAGCATACTGATCCAGGGGTGGCACAGAAACACAGAGGCTTGACTCGTTTTGAGTCGGGTCGCTACACAATGCTTGCAGGCGTGATAAAAAGGTGAGTCACCGAGTGTACAGTGTGTCTGAGCCGACACTCCCCAGGTACCTCCACTGGTCTGAGCAGACCATATCATGGAGTAGGGAGGATCATCCGCCAAGAGTTGACAATCCCGGCGACTTAGCGTTGGTCGTGGCTCCCCAAGTTGGGGGGTATACCCTGTCGAAAGTACTAATGGATGGTGGCAGGAGCATCAATATTTTGTATTTTGACACTTTCCAAAGGATGAACCTGTTGGAAAAAGATTTGATGCCTTCAACCACGGTATTCCACGGAATCGTCCCAGGCAAATCGGCGTACCCCATAGGCCGAGTCAGACTCACAGTTGCATTTGGAACAACATCTAACTACAGGAGTGAGTCGCGGATGTTTGAGGTGGTCAAATTGAAAAGCCCCTACCATGCGCTGTTTGGGCGGCCGGCTTACGCCCGGTTCATGGCTCGCCCATGCTATGTTTACCTTAAACTCAAGATGCCTGGTCCTAAAGGACCCATCACGGTTGACGGTGATAGAAGGATTGCAAGGGAATGTGAAGAAGGGGACGCGGCTTACGCGGAAGTCGCCTGCGCTGCGGAGGAGCTCAAATATCATCGGGCCAATGTTGATCCGGCTGATATGTCGCCCTTAAAAAAGCCAACGACAGATGCTGAGCCGCCCCTCAAGTTCAAACCAACGGATGACACTAACACGGTTGATTTCGTTCCTGGCAACTCAACCAAGCAGTTCACCATTGGGACGGGTCTGGATCTCAAATAGGAAAGCGCGCTCATCGAATTCATCCGTGAGAATCGGGACATCTTCGCATGGAAACCTTCTGACATGCCTGGTGTGCCGAGAGAATTCGCTGAGCACCATCTTAATGTTGACCCAAAGGCAAAACCTATCCAGCAGTACCTTCATAGGTTTAACGAGGAACGACGCAAGGCAATCGGGGAAGAGGTTGCCCGTCTCTTGGCCGCCGGATTCATCGTAGAAGTTTTTCACCCCAAATGGTTGGCTAACCCGGTCTTGGTGCTAAAAAAGAATGGTACCTTCCATATGTGCATTGATTACACGGACCTCAACAGAGCTTGTCCAAAAGATCCTTTCGCTCTTCCCCGCATCGACCATATTATTGACTCAGGCGGGATGCGAACGTTTGTGCTTCTTGGACGCCTACTCTGGATATCACCAAATCAAGATGGTCGTGGAAGATCAAGAGAAAACAGCTTTTATAACCCCCTTTGGGGCTTTTTGCTATGTGTCCATGCCATTTGGACTCAAGAGTGCAGGGGCGACTTATCAGCGCTGCATCCAGAATTGCCTCCGTAGCCAAATCAGACGCAACGTCCACGCCTATGTCGACGACATTGTGATTAAAACCCGCCAGGGGGAGACGCTATTGGAAGATCTCAAGGAAAATTTTGATAATCTGCGGGTATATCAGATGAAGCTAAATCCCACCTAATGTGTTTTTGGTGTTCCTGCAGGGAAATTGTTGGGCTTCCTAGTGTCTGAGCGTGGCATCGAAGCTAACCCGGACAAAATCGAAGCAGTTACTTCCCTTGGGAAGCCAGCAAATGTTAACCAAGTCCAACGGATGGCGGGTCGCATTGCGGCCCTAATTCGCTTCATAAGCCGCGTGGGAGAATAGGCGATTCCCCTTCATCAATTGCTGAAGAAATCTGACCATTTTGTTTGGACAGATGAAGCTGATGAAGCTTTCGAAGCCTTGAAACGGCAACTGGTCAACATGCCGGTCTTGGCCGCCCCGACTGAGAAAGAGCCCATGCTTTTGTACATTGCGGCAAACTCCAAAGCAGTAAGTGTGGCGGTGGTCGTTGAAAGGAAGGAGGAAGGAAAGGAATACCCAGTGCAGCGCCCCGTGTATTTTATCAGCGAAGTGCTAACTCTTTCCAAGCAACGGTACCCACATTGGCAGAAATTAGTATATGGGGTGTTTATGGCGAGTCTGAAGCTTAAACATTATTTCCAAGAACATCCCATCACAGTGGTTAGTTCCGCCCCCCTCGGGGACATCATCCAGAATCGGGAGGCAACAGGGCGGATTCCCAAGTGGGCGATTCAACTTGGGCCGCATCATGTACGATACACCCCTCGCACGGCCATCAAATCTCAAGCCTTGGTTGATTTCGTCAATGATTGGACCGAGTTACAGGCCCCGGAAGTCAGGCCTGATCTTACATACTGGACTATTTATTTTGACGGATCCAGACAGTTGGAAGGCTCGGGGGCTGGTGTGGTGCTGGTATCCCCTCAAGGAGACAAATTCTGCTATGTCCTCCGACTCATGTTTCCGTGCACCAACAATGCTGCAGAATACGAAGCTTTACTTCACGGCCTGCGACTCGCCAAGGAGATGAACCTTACGCGGGTCAGATGTTTTGGCGACTCTGATCTGGTGGCTCAGCAAGTTTCAGGCACTTGGGATTCTCGAGACCCCGTGATGGCGGCTTACAGGAGGGCTGTGTCCGATGTGGCGGGTCATTTCCATGGCTATCAGGTTGATCACATTGACCGGCACCTTAACGAGGCGGTTGATGCCCTTTCGCGCCTCGGTTCCCAGTGAAAGCCGGTTCCCCCCAATGTTTTTCTGGATACTTTACATAATCCCTCCGTGAGTTTGCCATCAGAGGAGGAGTTGGCGATACCAGATCCTGAGTCTCAGTTCGTGGCGGCTCTCCACGTTACGCCAGATTGGGTTATTCCCTATCTGGCATATCTCCCCCGAGGCGAGTTACCAACAGATGAAGGTTTGGCCCGCCAAATTGTTCGGCGAAGCAAATCCATGGTGATCATCAACGGCGAATTATATAAGAGAAGTACCTCCGGGGTTTTTCAACGATGTGTTTCCTCCGAAGAAGGGTGCATAATTCTAAATGACATTCATTCCGGAGATTGTGGGCATCACGCCGGGTCACGTTCTTTGGTTTCAAAGGCGTTCCGTCATGGTTTCTTTTGGTTGACAGCTCATGCAGATGCAGAGGAGATAGTTCATCGATGCGATGGATGCCAGCGTTATGGGCGACAGGCTCATGTGCCGGCTCAAGAACTAAGGATGATTCCCATCACTTGGCCTTTCGCGGTCTGGGGGTTGGACATGGTTGGCCCCTTTAAAATGTCATCCAACAAGAAAACCCATTTGCTGGTGGCGGTTGATAAATTCACCAAGTGGATTGAGCCAGAGCCTGTTAGAGCTTGCGATGCAGAGACGACGGTCAAATTCTTGAAAAAGTTGATTTTCCGGTTTCGATATACGCACAGTATCATTACTGACAATGGCACTAATCTGTCTCAAGGGGCGATGCAGGAGTTTTGCCGTCGAGAGCATATCCGGCTTGATGTTTCTGCGGTTGCTCACCCACAATCTAATGGACAGGCGGAGCGGGCGAACCAAGCGGGGAATCAAGCCCCGACTCATGGTTCCCTTGGAAAGAACCCCGGGGTGTTGGGTTGAGGAGTTGCCTTCAATGCTATGGAGCATCCGGACCACCCCGAACCGATCCACGGGTTTTACCCCTTTCTTTCTGGTCTATGGAGCAGAAGCTGTTCTTCCCACTAACATAAGGCATGACTCGCCTAGAGTCGCCGCTTATGTGGAACAGGACAATGAATTGGCGCGTCAAGACTCTTTGGATGCCTTAGAGGAGGCGCGTGATTTGGCTGCAGCCCGACCGGCCATTTATCAGCAGGACTTACGGCGTTATCACAGCCGCCGGGTCAAGAGCCGAACCTTTCAGGAAGGCGACTTAGTGCTTCGGCTGATACAAGATCGCGCTGGCATGCATACGTTATCACCAGCATGGGAAGGACCGTTCGTCGTCAGCAAAAATCTTCACAACGGGTCTTACTATCTGGTGGATCTCCGGCCTAACCGGCCAACCACGGAGGCTGAGTCGACTCGCCCCTGGAATATTGCCCACTTGCAGCCTTATTACACTTGAGCTCTTAAGCTCTACATTTTGTAAGTTTTTCGTTTCTTGTAAAGCAATAAAATTAAACACCTCCCGACTTGGGGGCTTTCCCTCATTGAGATCAATTTTATTACCCATTTGGCCTGCGAAAAGTTACTGCATTACAAATGGTTATACTGGACTGTGTGTTGGCCGAATCGCCATATGGACCCATGAACTCTTGGCGAGTTATTCCTCTAATGGACCCTGAACTTGCTTTGGTTAAAACATGTCTGGTACCGGCAAGCGCCTCACATGGAAAATAGAGAGACCATTGGTTCATTGAACCAACTTCACTGAAGCCTGACTTGTGCCTGATCAGCCGGTGTAAATGCTTGGGCTTTTGATACAAAAGTCTCCCTTGGGTGGCTCTTGAGCTTGTTTTGACTCGCCCTATCCTGTCGCGACCTTATGAGCCGACGAAATTATTATCTTGGGTGGCGCTTGAGCTTGTTTGACTCGCCCTATCCTGTCGCGACCTTATGAGCCGACGAAATTATTATCTTGGGTGGCGCTTGAGCTTGTTTGACTCGCCCTATCCTGTCGTGACCTTATGAGCCGACGAAATTATTATCTTGGGTGGCGCTTGAGCTTGTTTGACTCGCCCTATCCTGTCGCGACCTTATGAGCCGACGAAGTTGCTATTTTTTTTACCTCCCTGGCACTGCCACAAGGTTTTTCAGACTTTTTCTGACTCGCCTCAAAATATTTTGGGGCGACTGCTATTTGCTATCACCCGTTACTCACTACGATGGTTTGATATATGTTTTCAAGCTTAGAGCAGGTTGACGATCAAAATCACTCTAGCCATGGCAGATTAAGCATCATAAAAAGGCCTCAATGGCCGGTCAAGTATTATGATAAAAAGCCTCAAACGGCGGATCAAGCATTTCAAAACGCCTTAAGGGCGACATAAGGATTTTTTAAGGTGTCACACAAGCAGTTTTGATTCCTAAAGGGACCTACTACATGGCTCTCATGGCCAAATCGATGAAATTTTATTCTGCTGATGCCCTTGGATCAGCCTGCTGCGAGCTTTGGCCGACCTCGATTTGCAAGTCGCCCAGTACCCAGTTACACTTGGATAATGCGGCAAATTCATCTTCATCGGTCAGGATTGATGAGAGATCCGCGTCCAAGTCAAAAGGATTCTTGGGTCGACGCGGAGTTAAGCTGGTCGTCACAAAGGTTGGCGGGTTAACCTTCTTGTTCTTGTTGTCATAGGAGGCTTGGTATTTTGATAAGTCCAGGCTTGCAGGAAGCTGAGTCGCCGCCAAACGGGAGTCCTTGACAACACGCTGGTAGTCCTCTTCGGCGAATTCTGATCCATCATCCTTGAGTTGAGGAAAGCCCGCCGCTGCTTCTTCTGGGTTTATCTCTGGAGCATATGCTAAGCACCGACTCAGTGTAATCAGCGCCCCTTTTCGGGCGGCTGGCCGAGTTAACTCGCCAATCTGGGGAGGAAGAGTGGATAAGCAGCCAAGCATCTTCTTTATTGACGTTATAGGTTCCTTGGCGCCCATCACCGCTTTCACACCAAGTACACTCCCGGTATATAGCTGCTCCATCAGCGTGTAAATCGCCTTCAGCGTCAGGACGCAATCATCCTGAAGGTTGGCGGCTCTCGGACCTGTATAAGGGGTAATGATAATCAGCGACTTAGATAAAAATTATTTGTTTACAAAGGTCAAGAGTTGGTTTTTACCAAAGACGGCTTGCGCCATGTTTGAGATATGTCGCTTTAAGCCGGACAGCTCCTGTTGCACAGTATCCAACTTAGGTTCAGCCTTTTCTGCTCGCTTTGTTAAAACGTCTTGATCAGCTTGAGCCCTTTTTAAGTCGGCTTTTAGCTTTTCCATCTTAGATAAGACCAGTTGATACTTCTCCTCTGATTTGGCCCGGGCATCCTACTGATCAGATAAGCTTTTCTTCAAGTCGCCAAGTGCTGATTCAGTTTGGATAAGAGATTCCTGTTGAAGCATATAGTTAAGGGGCAAGTCTCAGAATTATTGCAAGCAATATCCCTGACACTTGGGGGCTAATGTATAATTTTTTCAGACAAAATTATACAGCATCAAGACCTGGCTCATCTTTTTACTGATGACCCGGCCCTTGGGGGTTACTGGTCGAAAGTTTTTCAAATCATCAAGACCTGGCTCATCTTTTTACTGATGACCCGGCCCTTGGGGGTTACTGGTCGAAAGTTTTTCAAATCATCAAGACTCGGCTCATCTTTTTATTGATGACCCGGCCCTTGGGGGTTACTGGTCGAATTTTTTTCAAATCATCAAGACCTGGCTCATCTTTTTACTGATGACCCGGCCCTTGGGGGTTACTGGTCGAAAGTTTTGCAAATCATCAAGACCCAGCTCATCTTTTTACTGATGACCCGGCCCTTGGGGGTTACTGGTCGAAAGTTTTTCAAATCATCAAGACCCGGCTCATCTTTTTATTGATGACCCGGCCCTTGGGGTTAATGGGGATAATGTAGTGTACAACAAAACGTACCTCATGTTTGTTTTTCAGCATCCAAAGCAGGCTCTTCTCCATCTCATAACTCGCCTCCAGGCGACTTGCAAAGCCAGAGCAAAGTTCTTTGAATTCCATATGTTCATATTGAGAGAGCTTAGCCTTGGAGAGTTCATGCTCAGGAATAGTTTGAGCTGATGATGATACATGTTTCGATAAAACCGATGTGGCCGGTTTTGAGAAGCTAGTACCAGTGATAATTACAGCATCCGGGTCTTCTGTTGTTGTCAATGGACTTGGCGGGTTAGGTGCATCCATGGTTTCCTTGGGAGAACTAGGGAGATCCACTTGATCTTCAGGTTTGTCTTGGTCCAGTTTATCTTGGACCGGCGCCGACTTTTCAATAGGCTCCCAAATTGTGATGGGAGTTGACCCACCAGTTTTTATTTTTCTTCTCCTGTGCCCTGAAAGGAGAAGGGGTGCGTTTAAAGGACTGAAAATTTATCATCATCAGACTAAAAGCAAATATTATCAAAGACTTACCCAGGGACACGGATCATCGGCGGAAGTGCCGACATTACTGAGTCGCCAGATGTAGGAGGAGAGCTCTGCAAAAGTTGTACTTCGAAGATATAAGCAAGTTACAAATGCGATCCAAAAAGACCTGAAGAAGTGTTGTTAAAGGATACCTCATTTGGCCTTTTCTTGTTCCTTGTTGGTAAACCGGACACCAGATCGCCAGAATGACTTCGGGTTTTCCGATTTGAAGTGTGTTGTGCTTTCTTCAGAAGAAAATTTGGATCCAAACAAGCATTTGGGTGTGAGAAGGGAACTTTCCCACAAATTCGCCTGGCCGGCTTAGGTGGAGAAGGAGATGAATCAGAGGAAACAGAAATTACCTCTACGGAATCCTCCTGGCTTTCATTGTCTTCATTCTACTCAAGAGATGCAAAGGTGTAAATACAAAGTTATCAGTAATGGATGGCGAGTTAAAAGAGGATAGGTTTTTTTACCTCCGAAGGTGCGTCGCCGACTTGGAATTCATCGGCCTCAGATGGTTCGGTAACAGCAGCTTTGCCCTTGCCCTTGGATTTCTTCTTTGGAGGCGGCCTAGCTTGCTTCATGGCTGACTTTTTTGGCCTCTTGGACCAAAATTTATCACCTTTCTGAAATGGCATATTTTATAAGAGGTCATAGTTCGAACAAGACATAAGAAGTAAAAGACAAAGGGCGGGTTAAAGTTGTTTACCTTAGGTGCCGGGTTAATCTTGCAGAAAGGTTTGAGACCTATTTGGCCGCATTTTCCCGCGGGCTCGCCGGTCAGCTTCTTGATGCTGGTGACAATGTCACTTTCCGTCAGAGCCGTGTGGAAGTAGCACTGAGAATGATCTAGGGTGCCGTCGAATTCACACATTAACCCGTCCCGGTGACTTAAAGGGAGGATGCGCCATTCGACCCAGCAGCGGATCAAGTCAACTCCAATAAGGCCATTGTTTGTCAAAGATCTTAACTCAGACAATACTCGGATAAAATCTGACTCCTCCTCTTCGGTGAGCTTGTCTGGGAGTTTGAAATTCGTGGGAAGGCGATCTTCCCTATAACCCAGAAGTTTGTTTTTCGCCCTCAGGCGAGGTCTCTTGACAATAGAACCAAGACTTGCCCCAGCCTTTGGGGTGGCTTGGCATGGCGAGTGACGGAAATGGGCTATCCCTGCGGCGCTGAACATTTACACCACCAAGCTCCAGGCTGGGGCCATTGTGAAATTCTGTTTGGCGATTTAAGTGGAAGAAGTACGAGAATAAGGGAACCGAGGGTTCCATCCGCAAGTAAGCCTCACAAAACACCTGGAACTGGCATAGGTTGCTTATCGAGTTGGGCCCTAGATCTTGGAGGCAGACATTCATAAAAGCCATGGCGTCTCTGAGGAACTTCGATCCAGGCGGCTTAAAACCCCGCTCAAGGTGTTCAACGAAGACAAGTATTTCCCCTTCTTTGGGATTGGGGATTTCTTCTCCTAACCCGGTGCGCCAACCGATAACATCCTGAGGGTCCAAATTTCCCGTTTTCACATAATCCTCTAGTATGGCATCATTAACCTTGGTGGGGAGCCAGTCACTTTTGAAAATGGCGCCCATGCTACAAAGGGATAAAATTACGGGTGAATTGACACGCCAAAACATCTACTGAAAGAGGTGAAACAATTTCATTTGACTTGCCAAATAATTTGCCCGCGGGCTGAGGAAATTTTTTGATCCACCAACGAAGGCTCGGGTCAGGTTGTCAGGGCGACTTACGAAACTTTTGCTACTTAAGGGAGCGGTGTTTCAAGGCATCAGTGGTATTTGTCCAAAAATGGTGAAGTATGAGACTACAAACAGTTTTCACATAACAAGCGGTAGATTATGGATCTACTGGGCAGACAGAAGTGAACGCGGAAAATGACTGGATATGGCAACATGCGACTAAGATGGGACAATACTGTTGATTTGGCGAAGCCCTACTCTAAGTGTGCAAGTAGATACCGAACAAATAAAGGTATCAAAGACATTGATTTTCTCGTCATCGTCGCCGCTGATTAATTGGGAACAAGTAAAAGCTATTCGGGAAGCACCAAGAACGCAGCAGTGATGAACTTCGAAAGGGAACTCGGATCTGCTCTTGGATGACAGAAACCTAACCTGGTGGATTCGGCTGGAGATGGTCGACGACGATGAAGGCTTTTGGACGGGCGCGAAAACCTCGGGCGGCGACGAAGTGTTCGGCAGCGACGAGGTGCTCGACGACGGCGAGACGGTCGATGGCGGCGAACTCCTCGGCCACGGCGAAGTGCTTGACGGCGGCGAAGTCCTTGGGCGGCACCAAGGCTTTCGGGCGACGACGAGGCCCTCGGGTGGTGGCGGAGCTCCCGGAAGACGATGAGGGTTTTCGCTGTGATAATGGGGAGAAGAAGGGAGACAAGACTGGTAGGTGGAATGCGCCCAGTCCCTTCCTCCCGCCTATTTAACAGGGCAGGCGCTAGGATCGAGGCGCCACGAGCGGGAACCACCAAAACATAAAGATTCGCCATGATGGCGTCCCGAAAATTTTGGGATAACGATACCGAATCCGTTGGGGATTACGTTATTATCTTTTCCGGAATTCAAGGGATAAGAAGGTACCAACAAGAAATGATTTGGCGACTCAAGTTTTTCCGCAACAGATGCCGGGTTAAGTTCATGGCGTATGAAAGGGGATGAAAATGAATCGCCCTTAATTGAATAATTATATTGGCGTGAAGGAAATTCAAGTGAATCTGGGGCCTAATGTTGGGGCTATTATCTATTGATAACCCGCCCTAGTTGGGCCGGGTCACCAAATCTGGCAATTCATCTAAAAATATGGTCCGGGCCTTGGCCTGGCAGGACCGAAGGTTGTATGGCGGTTTAGAACTTACGGAAGGTCTCCCAGCTTTGGAAAGGTGGTGACTTAGAGATCGTAAGAGTCATGGTTTGTAGAAAGGAAAGTACCCTTGTAAACCCTAGGGACTCGACCTGTATATAAAGGCGAGTCCCAGAGAAGAAGAGGGTAAGTTAGAAATCATCGAGTGCTAGGTTTCGCGAGTTACGCCCTCCTTGTAATCGAAACTACATCAATACAACACAAAGCAAGACGTAGGCTTTTACCTCCTCACGAGGGGCCGAACCTGGGTAAATCGCCATCTCACTCTCGCTCAACCCCTTTGAATCGCCACCAAGGTGTGATGGCTCCAATACTAAGTCCTTTCACGAGGACATCTGCCATGACAAAACCACGACAGGAGCGGCTACGACGTTCGAACACACCATCACACTATGGTGTTCCAGGTGGCATTAGTTGTGAAACAATTTCCACTGTGTCTTAATTGTGTACCAAATTCGTACCTCGGATATTCATGTCTATGATCATATCGTAGACATGTTATCCTCTTGTCACGACGATCTTCAACTTCACTCTGAAATTACTTGAACCTTTCAATAATTCAGACTTGTGTTTCATCAAGTAAATACTAGTATCTACTCAAATCATCTGTGAAGTAGGAACATAACAATATCCACTATGTGCCTCAGCACTCATTGGACTGCACACATCAAAATGTATTACTTCCAACAAGTTACCTTTTTGTTCCGTCTCACTAAAAACGAGGCCTTCAGTCATCTTGTCCATGTGGTATGATTTGCATGTCTCAAGTGATTCAATATCAAGTGAGTCCAAACGATCCATCTGCATGGAGTTTCTTTATGCGTTCGTACCAATAGACATGGTTCGCATGTCTCAAACTTTTCAAAAACGAGTAAGTCCAAAGATCCATCAGCATGGAGCTTCTTCATGTGTTTTATGCCAATATGACTCAAGTGGCGGTGCCACAAGTGGTACTATCATTACTACTTTATATCTTTTGGCATCAATATTATGAACATGTGTATCACTACAATCGAGATTCAATAAACCATTCATTTTAGGTGCAAGACCATTGAAGGTATTATTCAAGTAAACATAATAACCATTATTCTCTTTCAATGAATAACCATATTGCAATAAACATAATCCAATCAAGTTCACGCTCAACGCAAAACATCAAACACCAAACAACATTTAGGTTCAACACTAATCTTGAAAGTAGAGGGAGTGTGCGATGGTCATCACATCAACCTTGCAAACACTTCCAACACATATCGTCATCTCGCCTTTAGCCGGTCTCCGTTTATTCCATAGCTTTTATTTCGAGTTACTAACACTTAGTAACCAAACCGATATCTAATACTCTGGTGCTACTAGGAGTACTAGTAAAGTACACATCAATATCATGTATATCCAAATTACTTTTTGTCGACTTTTCTAGCCTTCTCATCTACTAAGTATCTAGGGTAGTTCCTCTTCAGTGATTGTTCCCCTCATTACAGAAGCACTTAGTCTCGGCTTTGGGTTCAACCTTGGGTCTCTTCACTAGAGCAGCAACTGGTTTGCCGTTTTATGAAGTATCCCTTCATGCCCTTGCCTTTCTTGAAACTAGTGGTTTTACTAACCATCAACAATTAATGCTTCTTTTGATTTCTACTTTCGCGGTGTCAAACATCGTGAACGGCTCAAGGATCATCATATATATCCCTGATATGTTATAGTTCATCACGAAGCTCTGGTAGCTTGGTGGCAGTGACTTTGGAGAACCATCACTATCTCATCTGGAAGATTGACTCCCACTCGATTCAAGCGATTGTAGCACTCAGACAATCTGAGCACATGATCAACGATTGATGTTCTCTCCCTTACTTGATAGGCAAAGAATCTTGTCGGAGGTCTCATACCTCTTAACGTGGGCACGAGCCTGAAATCCCAATTTCAGCTATTGGAACATCTCATATGTCCTGTGACGTTCAAAACGTCTTCGACGCCTCAATTCTAAGCCGTTAAGCATTACGTACTGAACTATCACGTAGTCATCAAAAACATGTATGTCAGATGTTTGCAACATCCACATACGACGTTTGGGGTTCAGGAAACCGAGCAGTGCATTAAGGACATAAGCCTTCTGTGCAGCAATGAGGACAATCCTCGGCTTATGGACCCAGTCTGCATAATTCCTACTATCATCTTTCAACTAAGTTTTTTCTTTAGGAACATATCAAAAACGGTAGAGCTACAGCGCAAGCTACAACATAATTTGCAAAGACCTTTTGACTATGTTCAAGATAATGAGTTCAATTAATCATATTACTTAAGAACTCCCACTCAAATTGACATCCCTCTAGTCATTCGAGTGATACATGATCCATATCGACTAGGCCGTGTCCGATCATCACGTGAGACGGACTAGTCATCAATGGTGAACATCTCCATGTTGATCGCATCTACTATACGACTCATGTTCGACCTTTCGGTCTCTCGTGTTCCTAGGCCATGTCTGTACATGCTTGGCTCGTCAAGTCAACCTAAGTGTTTCACGTGTGTAAATCTGGCTTACACCCGTTGTATCCAAATGTTAGAATCTATCACACCCGATCATCACGTGGTGCATCGAAACAACGATCCTTCACAACGGTGCACACTTAGGGGGGACACATTTCTTGAAATTTTAGTGAGGGATCATCCTATTTACTACCGTCGTTCTAAGCAAATAAGATGTAAAAACATGATAAACATCACATACAAATCATAAAGTGACATGATATGGTCAATATCATCTTGCGCCTTTGATCTCCATGTTCAGGGCGCGGCATGATCACCATTGTCACCGGCAAGACACCATAATATCCATCATCATAATCTCCATCATCGTGTCTTCATGAAGTTGTCTCGCCAACTATTACTTCTACTACTATGGCTACCGGTCAGCAATAAAGTAAAGTAATCATATGGCGTTATTGATTGACATGCAAGTCATACAATAAATTAATACAACTCCTATGGCTCTTGCCGGTTGTCATACTCATCGACAGGCAAGTCGTGATTCCTATTACAAGAACATGATCAATCCATACATCACATATATTTCATCACATCCTTTTGGCCATATCACATCACATAGCATACCCTGCAAAAACAAGTTATACGTGGCTGCTATGGGTTTCTAGCAAGAACGTTTCCCACCTACGTTACAGCCACAACGGTGATATGCCAATTGCTATTTACCCTTCATAAGGATCCCCTTCATTGAATCCGATCCGACTAATGTGGGAGAGACAGACACCCGCTAGCCACCTTATGGAACAAGTGCATGTCACGCGGTGTTGGGGATATTATCTGTTGGATAACCCGCCCTAGTTGGGCTAGGTCACCAAAGCTGGTGACTCATCTAAATGTGGTTCGGGCCTTGGCCTGGTAAGGCCGAAAGTCGTATGGCGGTTTCAGACCTTCGGAAGGAGTCCATAGTAGAGAAGGTCTCCAAGCCTTGGAAAGATGGCGACTCAGAGATCGCGAGAGTCACGATTTGTGTAAAGGAAAGGACCCTTGTAAACCCTAAGGACTCGACCTGTATATAAAAGCGAGTCCACGGGAAGAAGAGGGCAGGTTAGAAATCATCGAGTGATAGGTCAGGTGAGTTACACCCTCCTTGTAATCGAAACTCCATCAATATAACACAAAGCATGACGTAGGCTTTTACCTCCTCATGAGGGGCCGAACCTGGGTAAATATCTGTCTCGCTCCTGTTCAACCCCTTTGAGTCGCCACCAAGGTGCGATGGCTCCAACACTAAGTCCTTTCACGAGGACATCTGCCGTGACAAAACCGCGACAGTTGGCGCCCACCGTGGGGCCTGCGCACAGTGGAGTTGAGTTCTCAAAGGGAGCCCTACCAGGGTTTGGGAGCTACGCGACGGGGCTCATGACCCAGAGCCGACGCGGGAAGTACTACATCAACAACTTGCTATGGGGCCCGAGGCGGATTCGATCGAATCTGGTTACAGGGTCCCCTTCGGCAGGATCAACGTCTTCATCGGCATGATTGGATCGCCCATGCCTGAGCCGGACACCTCCTCCGACATCGTCGAGCCGGCCAGGTATGTCCGCCCGGTCGTGATGCCAAACCTAACCCGTCCGGTCTTTATTGGATTCACGCAGGGATCTGAGGAACCAGAACACTCAGCGACCCAGGAAACCACGCCGGTCAACACTGATGACGAATCGTCCATGGGCGATTCAGATTCAATCCAGTCTCTACACGGGGGCTGCCTTGGGGGCTTGTCACTGGCCATGGACCCCAAAGTTCTTGACTGGACTCGCCGTGAGATCGCCATTTACATGGCAGGGCCGACTCAACCCTCGCCAAACCCGGCAAGCGGAGATGGAACTGGCGAGACGTCTAGAAGCCCGGCCACGATTTTGGTGGAGTTAGCAGCGGAAATAACAAGGCTCATGGCGACCCCCATCACACCGGAAAACCAGGAGGCGGTAAACACAGAATTGACAAAGCTAAGAGAAGGGGTGGCAAAGGCTCAGTGGGATGTCGAGGTGGAGTCTGCCAGGATCGAGACCCGGCAAGCTCAAATTACCGCTGAGATAGCTCACTTGAATACCGACAACTGGCGGCTCAAAAGGCACCAGAGCGCATCTGACGCCGTCCATCAGCGGAGGCACCAGGGTCGCCTGCCCCCTGATCTTAACCCGACCCGCCTGTTCGACACTCCGCGAACTCCCGGGGCACGAGCCGCCCCGGGGGGAGGGCCAGGCCAGCCACCGAACCCGCCGTTTCAGCCAGCTGTGGATCGCGTTCCCCGATTCCAGACACCTCAAGGTCACTTTTCCAACCCGATGGACAAGTCCTTGCCGCAACTCGCCATTTGGAATCCCTTCCGATTCACGGCAACACTCCTGCCGAGATAGAGGCGAGGAACGCCATTGAGATGTTAAAGACGGCGGTAGTTCAAAACGCCCAGTTCTCACACAGCCTTGATAGGCTGCATTCCACTCCCCAGGCAAGCCGCACCAGGAGTCAGCCAGAGGACCAGCCCGCTATAACCAGCGAACCGCGGCCCTTCCCCCAGGACAACTCGCCTGATCATCGAGACCCGCCAGGTCGGGATCACCCGGACACCCAAGTCGCCCCAACGCCTCTTGTTGGGAGCGGCAGACAAGTGGGGGTGTCGTGCTTGGCCCCCGCCCTTCGCAACGAGCGAATGCCCAAGGATTTTAAAGGGCCAAGAAAGGTGCCTAACTACACTCCGGACCTTGAGCCGGCGTCGTGGGTCGAGAGTTATGAAATCGCCATGGACATGCTCGATGTAAGGGAAGCAGTTTGCGCCAGATACTTCACAACGATGCTCGAAGAGACGGCGCATACTTGGTTAAAGAACTTGCCCCCAAACTCCATCCAGACTTGGGCTGAATTGAAAGAGCGTTTCGTCAAAAACTTCTGAGGAACCTGCAAGCGTCCGATGACAATAGTCGATCTACAACACTGCATTAAACGCCCGGATGAGTCGGCCCACCACTGATCGCGGCGGGTCGCGGAAGTCATTCACTCGTCAGACGGTATTACGGCGGCTCAGGCTGTGCTGATCCTCGAGCAGAATTGCCACTACGAGCCTTTGGTGCAGAAGTTGGGGCGACTCAAGCGAAAGGTCCAAGACATGGGGGAGCTAATGGACACCCTCACTAGGTACGCTGAGGCGGACGACACCAAAGATCCCGGCGAGGATGGTGGTAAAGCTAACTCGCCAAGGAAGGGCGAGTCATCCAAAACTCATACCCAGTTCCAGGGACGCGTCCGCTATAATCAGGGGGCGAATAGCAAGAGAAGGCAGCAGGAAGAATCTTCGGACTTAGTCGCCAACACCAACACCAATAATGGCAACCAGCGCCAGAAGAAAAGTAGGGGTTACAGTGGCAAAAAGCCGCGCAACTATAATGAGTTACTCAAGGGCCCCTGCCCGCACCACGCCATGGCAGACGGACCGGCGACTCATTCCTGGGAGGACTGTTACGTGATGCGGGAGTTTCGGGCGGAGGCGATCAAAAAAGGGCAAAGCGATGACCCGGACCAACGGCAGGAACACTTCGGCGCACCCAATCAAGCCAGAACCCCTTCGGCGGTTTCCCCGAACCTGGGGCTCGGGGTGGCTCGCAGCCAAGCAGCGGCCAGTATCCGGTGCATCACCAGCGACGGTATAACTCGCCTGGAGTTTTTCAGCAACCACCCCCACAGGGGGGCTTCGTAGGGGCAGGATGATAATTGTGGCTTCCGCAGCAATCCCAAGCAGTTAAGCAATGGGCAGTACCACGTTTTCACCACCAATGCTTGCAGGCGTGATAAAAAGGTGAGTCACCAAGCGTACAATGTGTATGAGCCGGCACTCCCTAGATACCTCCACTGGTCCGAGTAGATCATATCATGGAGTAGGGAGGATCACCCACCAAGAGTGGACAATCCAGGCGACTTAGCGTTGGTCGTGGCTCCCCAAGTTGGGGGATATACCTTGTCGAAGGTACTGATGGATGGTGGCAGCAGCATCAACATTTTGTACTTCGACACTTTCCAAAGGATGAACCTGTTGGAGAAAGATTTGATGCCTTCAACCACGGTATTCCACGGGATCGTCCCAGGCAAATCAGCGTACCCCATAGGCCGAGTCAGGCTCACAGTTGCATCTGGAACAACATTTAATTACAGGAGTGAGTCGCTGATGTTTGAGGTGGTCAAGTTAAAAAGCCCCTATCATGCGCTGTTTGGGCGGCCGGCTTACGCCTGGTTCATGGCTCGCCCATGCTATGTTTACCTTAAACTCAAGATGCCTGGTCCTAAAGGACCCATCACGGTTGATGGTGATAGAAGGATTGCAAGAGAATGTGAAGAAGGGGATGCGGCTTACGCAGAAGTCGCCTGTGCTGCGGAGGAGCTCAAATATCACCAGGCCAATGTTCATCCGGCTGATATGTCACCCCTAAAAAAGCCGACGACAGACGCTGAGCCGCCCCTCAAATTCAAGCCAACAGATGACGCTAAAATGGTGGATTTCGTCCCTGGCGACTCAAGCAAGCAGTTCACTATTGGGACGGGTCTGGATCCCAAATAGGAAAGCGCGCTCATCGAATTCATCCGTGAGAATCGGGACATCTTCGCATGGAAACCTTCTGACATGCCTGGTGTGCCGAGAGAATTCGCTGAGCACCACCTTAATGTTGACCCAAAGGCAAAACCTATTCAGCAATATCTTCGTAGGTTCAATGAGGAACGACGCAAGGCAATCGGGGAGGAAGTTGCCCGACTCTTGGCCGCCGGATTCATCGTAGAGGTCTTCCACCCCAAATGGTTTGCTAACCCGGTCTTGGTGCTCAAGAAGAATGGTACCTTCCGTATGTGCATTGATTACACGGACCTTAACAGAGCTTGTCCGAAGGATCCTTTCGCTCTTCCCCGCATCGACCAAATTATTGATTCAGTGGTGGGATGCGAACGTTTGTGCTTCTTGGACGCTTATTCTGGATATCACCAAATCAAGATGGTCGTGGAAGATCAAGAGAAAACAGCTTTTATAACCCCTTTGGGGCTTTTTGCTATGTGTCCATGCCATTCGGACTCAAGAGTGCAGGGGCGACTTATCACCGCTGCATTCAAAATTGCCTCCGTGGCCAAATCGGACGCAACGTCCATGCCTATGTTGATGACATTGTGGTTAAAACCCACAGGAAGGAAACGCTATTGGAAGATCTCAAGGAAACTTTTGATAATCTGCGGGTATATCAGATGAAGCTTAATCCCACCAAGTGTGTCTTTGGTGTTCCTGCAAGAAAGTTGTTGGGCTTCCTGGTGTCTGAGCACGGCATCGAAGCTAACCTGGACAAGATCGAAGCGGTTACCTCCCCTGGGAAACTAGCAAATATTAATCAAGTCCAACGGATGGCGGGTCGTATTGCGGCCTTAAGTCGTTTCATAAGCCGTCTGGGAGAGAAAGTTATTCCCCTTTATCAATTGCTTAGGAAATCTGACCATTTTGTTTGGACAGACGAAGCCGATGAAGCTTTCGAAGCCTTAAAGCGGCAGCTGGTCAACCCGCCGGTCTTGGCCGCCCCGACTGAGAAAGAGCCCATGCTTTTATATATTGCGGCAAACTCCAAAGCGGTGAGTGTGGCGGTGGTCGTCGAAAGGAAGGAGGAAGGGAAGGAATACCCTGTGCAGCGCCCAGTGTATTTTATCAGCGAGGTGCTAACTCTTTCCAAGCAGCGATACCCACACTGGCAAAAATTAGTATATGGGGTCTTTATGGCAAGCCGGAAGCTTAAACATTATTTTCAAGAGCATCCCATCACGGTGGTTAGCTCCGCTCCCCTCGGGGACATCATCCAGAATCGGGAGGCGACAGGGCGAATTGCCAAGTGGGCGATTGAACTTGGGCCGCACCACGTGCGATACACCCCCCCACACGGCTATCAAGTCTGAGGCCTTGGTTGATTTCGTCAATGATTGGACCGAGTTAAAGATCTCGGAAGACAGGCCTGACCTTACATACTGGACTATTTATTTTGACGGATCTAGACAGCTGGAAGGCTCGGGGGCTGGTGTGGTGCTGATATCGCCTCAAGGGGACAAATTCTGTTACGTCCTCCGACTCATGTTTCCATGTACCAATAACGCTGCGGAATACGAAACTTTGCTTCACTGCTTATGACTCGCCAAGGAGATGAACCTTACGCGGGTCAGATGTTTCGGCGACTCTGATCTCGTGGCTCAGCAAGTTTCAGGCACTTGGGATTCTCGGGACCCCTTGATGGCGGCTTACAGGAGGGCTGTGTCCGATGTGGCGGGTCATTTCCATGGTTATTAGGTTGATCACATTGACCGGCGCCTTAACGAAGCAGCTGATGCCCTTTCACGTCTCGGTTCCCAGCGTAAGCCGGTTCCCCCCAATGTTTTTTCTGGATACTCTGCATAATCCTTCCGTAAGGTTGCCTTCAAAGGAGGAGTTGGCGATACCAGATCCCGAGTCCCAGTTCGTGGCGGCTCTCCATGTTACGCCGGATTGGGTTCTTCCGTATCTGGCCTATCTCGCCCGAGGTGAGTTACCTATGGATGAAGTGTTGGCTCGCCAAATCGTTCGGCGAAGCAAATCCATGGTGATCATCAATGGCGAACTATATAAGCGAAGCACTTCCGGGGTTTTTCAAAGATGTGTTTCCTCCGAAGAAGGGTGCATAATTCTAAATGTCATTCATTCCGGAGATTGTGGGCATCACGCCGGGTCACGCTCCTTGGTTTCAAAGGCGTTCTGTCATGGTTTCTTCTGGTTGACGGCCCATGCAGATGCAAAGGAGATAGTTCGTCGATGTGATGGATGCCAACGCTACGGGCGACAGGCCCATGTGCCAGCTCAAGAACTAAGGATGATACCTATCACTTGGCCTTTCACGGTTTGGGGGTTAGACATGGTTGGCCCCTTTAAGATGTCGTCCAAAAAGAAAAGTCATTTGTTGGTGGCGGTTCATAAGTTCACCAAGTGGGTTGAAGCAGAGCCTGTTGGAGCTTGCGATGCGGAGACAGCGGTCAAATTCTTGAAAAAATTAATCTTCCGGTTCGGATATCCGCACAACATCATTACTGATAATGGCACTAATCTGTCTCAAGGAGCGATGCAGGAGTTTTGCCGTCGTGAGCACATCCGGCTTGATGTTTCTGCAGTTGCTCACCCACAATCTAATGGACAGGCGGAGCGGGCGAACCAGGAAATTTGCGGGGAATCAAACCCCGACTCATGGTTCCCTTGGAACGTACCCCGGGGTGTTGGGTTGAGGAGTTACCTTCGGTACTATGGAGCATCCGGACCACCCCGAACCGTTCTACGAGTTTTACTCCTTTCTTTCTGGTCTATGAGCAGAAGCTGTTCTTCCCACTGACATAAGGCATGACTCGCCCAGGGTTGCCGCTTATGTGGAACAGGACAACGAACTGACGCATCAAGACTCTTTGGACGCCTTGGAGGAAGCGCGTGATTTGGCTGCAGCCCGATCGGCCATTTATCAGCAGGACTTACGGCGTTATCACAGTCGCCGGGTCAAGAGCCGAACTTTTCAGGAAGGCGATTTAGTGCTTCGGCTGATACAAGATCGTACTAGCATGCATAAGTTATCACCACCATGGGAAGGACCGTTCGTCGTCAGTAAAAACCTTCGCAATGGGTCTTACTATCTGGTGGATCTACGGCCTGATCTGCCAACCACGGAGGCCGAGTCAACTCGCCCCTGGAACATAGCCCACTTGCGGCCTTATTACACTTGAGCTATTAGCTCTACATTTTGTAAGTTTTTCCTTTCTTATAAAGCAATAAAATTAACGCCTCCCGACTTGGGGGCTTTCCTGCTAATTCATCTTATTGAAAGGTATGGATCTTTATTCTTTCATCAACAAGTCGCCCAAACATGGACGCTATCCATACCAAAGAGCTTAAGTCGCCACGACGCGCTTATTACAAAACTGGGTGTCAATAAGCCAAAGAGGATCGAAGTCGCCACAAGCGCGCGATTCAAACATAGGCGCCTTATGTGATTCTGTGGATTAGGACGGCTTACTTGAGGACAGTGTGTTCTCAAGTCATTTTGTGGTAATAGCGTATACGCTTCTACAATCCTATGACGGTCTTTCCCTTAATCATAGGTCACTTGGGGCTTCCTCTCACTGAGATCAACCTTACTACCCATTTGGCCTGCGAAAAATTACCGCATTACAAATGGTTATACTGGACTGTGTGTTGGCCGAATCGCCATATGGACCCGTGAACTCTTGGCGAGTTATTCCGCTCATGGACCCTGAACTCGCCTTAGTTAAAACATGTCTGGTACCGGCAAGCGCCTCACATGGAAAATAGAGAAACCATTAGTTCATTGAACCCGCTTCACTGAAGCTTGACTTGTGCCTGATCAGCCGGTCTAAATACTTGAGCTTTTGATACAAAAGTCTCCCTTGGGTGGCGCTTGAGTTTATTTAACTCGCCCTATCCTGTCGCGACCTGATGAGCCGACGAAATTGCTATTTTTTACCTTCCTCGCACTGCCGCAAGGTTTTTCAGACTTCTTTCTGACTCGCCTCAAAACATCTTGGGGCGATTGCTATTTATTATCACCCATTACTCACTGAGATGGTTTGATATATGTTTTCAAGCTTAAAACAGGTTGATGATCAAAATCACTCTAGCCATGGCGGATCAAGCATCATGAAAACGCCTCAATGGCGGGTCAAACATCATAATAACGCCTCAAACGGCGGATCAAGCATTTCAAAATGCCTTAAGGGCGACATAAGGATTTTTCGAGATATCACAGAAGCAGTTTGATTCCTAAAAAGACTTATTACATGGCTCTCATGGCCAAATCTACGAAATTTTATTCTACTGATGTCCTTGGATCAGCTTGCTGCGAGCTTTGGCCGACTTCAATTTGCAAATCGCCCAGTACCCAGTTACACTTGGATAACGCGGCGAACTCATCTTCATAGTTCAGCACTGATGAGAGATCCGCCTCCAAGTCAAAAGGATTCTTGGGTCGACGTGGAGTTAAGCTGGTCGTCACAAAGGTTGGCGGGTTAACTTTCTTGTTCTTGTTGTCATAGGCGGCTTGGTATTTTGATAAATCCAAGCTTGCAGCAAGCTGAGTTGCCGCCAAACGAGAGTCTTTAACAACACGCTGGTAGTCCTCTTTAGCAAATTCTGACCCGTCATCCTTGAGCTGAGGAAAGCCCGTCGCTACTTCTTCTGGGTTTATTTCTGGAGCATATGCCAAACACCGACTCAGCGTAGTCAGTGCTCCTTTTCGGGCGGCTGACCGAGTTAGCTCGCCAATTTGAGGAGGAAGAGTAGATAAGCAGCCAAGCATCTTCTTTATTGATGTTATAGGTTCCTTGGCGCCCATCACTGCTTTCACGGTCAGCACACTTCCGGTATACAGTTGCTCTGTCAACTTGTAAATCGCCTTCAGCATGAGGACGCAATCATCCTGAAGGTTGGCGGCTCTCGGACCTGTATAAGAGGTAATGATAGTCAGCGATTTATACAAAGCTATTTGTTTACAAAGGTCAAGGGTTGGTTTTTACCAAAGACAGTTTGCGCCACGTTGGAGATATGTCGCTTTAAGCCGGACAGCTCTTGTTGCAGAGTGTCCAATTTGGCTTCAGCTTTTTCTGCTCGCTTTATTAAGGCATCTTGATCAGCTTGAGCCCTTTTTAAGTCGGCTTTTAGCTTCTCCATCTCAGATAAGATCAGTTGATACTTCTCTTTTGATTTTGCCCGGGCATCCTACTGATCGGTTAAACTTTTCTTCAAGTCGCCAAATGCTGATTCAGTTTGGATAAGTGATTCATGTCGAAATATATAGTCAAGGGGCAAGTCTCAGAATTATTGCAAGCAACATCCCCGATACTTGGGGGCTAATGTATAATTTTTTAGACAAAATTATACAGTATCAAGACCCGGCTCATCTTTTTACAGATGACCCGGCCCTTGGGGGTTACAGGTCGAAAGTTTTTTCTTCAATTATCAAGACCCGGTTCATCTTTTTACAGATGACCCGACCCTTGGGGATACAGGTCGAAAGTTTTTTCTTCAATTATCAAGACCCGGTTCATCTTTTTACAGATGACCCGGCCCTTGGGGGATACAAGTCGAAAGTTTTTTCTTCAATTATCAAGACCCGGCTCATTTTTTACAGATGACCTGGCCCTTGGGAGTTACAGGTCGAACAGATTTTTCAAAGTATCAAGACCCGGTTCATCTTTTTACAGATGACCCGGCCCTTGGGGTTACAGGTTGACAAATTCATTTTTATTATCAAGACCCGGCTCATCTTTTTACTGATGACCTGGCCCTTGGGGGTTAATGAAGATAATACATTGTGCAATAAGATGTACCTCATGTTTGTTCTTCAGCAATCGAAGCAAACTTTTCTCCATCTCATAACTCGCCTCCAGGCGACTTGCAAAGCTAGAGCAAAGTTCTTTGAATTCAAGATTCTCATACTGGGAGATCTTAGCCTTGGAAAGTTCATGCTCAAAAACAGGTTGAGGTGATGATGATACATGCTTCAATAAAACCGATGTGGTCGGCTTATAGAAGTGAGTACCGGTGATAACTACAACGTCTGGGTCTTCTGCTGTTTTCAATGGACTTGGCGGGTTAGGCGTTTCCATGGTTTCCTTGGGC
The DNA here is from genome assembly GCF_904849725.1 of Hordeum vulgare subsp. vulgare. Taxonomy (NCBI): domain Eukaryota; kingdom Viridiplantae; phylum Streptophyta; class Magnoliopsida; order Poales; family Poaceae; genus Hordeum; species Hordeum vulgare. The sequence goes on along the minus strand of NC_058519.1, from coordinate 608,514,097 downwards.
GAGCTGGGGAGATCCACTTGATCTTCAGGCTTGTCTTGGTCTGGGTTATCCTGGATCGGCGCCGATTTTTCAATAGGCTCCGAAGCTGTAAGGGGAGTTGATCCGCCAGTTTTCCTTTTCTTTGACTGTGCCCTAAAAAGAGAAGGGGGTGCGTTTAAAGGAGTTGATGTTACCACCATCAGAACAAAGGTAAATGTTGTCAAAGGCTTACCCGGGGACACGGATCATTGGTGGAAGTGCCGACATCACTGAGTCGCCAGATGTGGGAGGAGAACTCTGCAAAAATAATACTTCGAATATATGAGCGAGTTACAAACGCGATCCAAAAGGACCTGAAGAAGTGTTGTTAAAAGATACCTCATTTTGCCTTTTCTTCTTTCTTGTTGGTAACCCAAACACCAGGTCTCCAAAATGACTTCGAGTTTTCTGATTTGAGGCATGTTGTGCTTTCTTTAGAAGGAAGTTTGGATCCAAACAAGCATTTGGGTGTGAGAAGGGAACTTTCCCACAAATTCGCCTGGCCGGCTTAGGTGGAGAATAAGATGAGTCGGAGGAAACATAAACTACCTCTACGGAGTCTTCCTGGCTTTCATTGTCCTCATTCTACACAAAAGATAGAGGTGTAAACACAAAACTATCAGTAAATGGATGGCGAGTTAAAGAGGGTGGATTTTTTACCTCTGAAAGTACGTCGCCGACTTGGGATTCATCGGCTTCAGATGGCTCAGTAACGGCGGCTTTGCCCTTGCCCTTGGACTTCTTCTTTCGAGGCGGCCTAGCTTGCTTCATGACCGACTTCTTTGGCCTCTTGAACCAGAATTTATCACCTTTCTGAAATGGCATATTTTATAAGAGGTCATGGTTCAAGTAAGACGAAAGGGATAAAAACAAGAGGCGGGTTAAGTTATTTACCTTTGGTGTCGAGTTGATCTTACAGAACGGCTTAAGACCTATTTGGCCGCATTTTGCTGCGGGTTCGCGAGTCAACTTCTTGATCCAGGGTGGAAGTAGCACTGAGGGTGATCCAGGGTGCCGTCAAAATCACACATTAATCCGTCCCGACGACTTAAAGGGAGGATACGCCATTCGACCCAGCAGCGGATCAGGTCAACCCCAGTAAGTCTGTTGTTTGTCAGAGAGCATAACTCGGACAATACTGGGATAAAGTCTGACTCCTCTTCTTCGGTGAGCTTGTCTGGGAGTTTAAGATTTGTTGGAAGGCGATCTTTCCTATAACCGAGAAGCTTGTTCTCGCCCTCAGGCGAAGTCTCCCGGCAGTAAAACCAAGACTCGCCCCAGCCTTTGGGATGGCTTGGCATGGCGAGTGATGGGAATGAACTATCCCTACGGCGCTGAACATTGACACCTCCAAGCTCCAGACTAGGGCCATTGTGAAATTCTGAGGGTTCCATCCACAAGTAAGCCTCACAAAACACTTGGAACTGGCATAGATTGCTTATCGAGTTGGGCCCTAAATCCTGGAGGCGAACATTCATAAAGGTCATGGCGTCTCTGAGGAATCTCGATCCGGGCGGCTTAAAGCCCCGTTCAAGGTGTTCAACAAAAACAACTATCTACCCTTCCTTCAGATTAGGGACTTCTTCTCCTAACCCGGTGCGCCAACCGATAACCTCTTGAGGGACCAGATTCCCCGTTTTTACATAGTCATTAAGTATGGCATCATTGACCTTGGTTGGGAGCCAGTCACTTTTGAAAACAGTGCCCATGCTACAAAGGGATAAAATTACGGGTAAATCGACACGCCAAGCATCTACTGAAAATGGTGAAACTAAGTTCATTTGACTCGCCAAACAATTTGCCTAATGGCTGAGGGAGTTTTTTGACCCGCCAACGAAGGTCCGGGTCAGGATGCCAAGGCGGCTTATGAAACTCTTACTACTTAAAGGAGAGGCGTTTCAGAGCATCGGTAGTATTTGTCAAGATGGTGAAGCATGAGATTATAAACAGATTTCGCTTGACAAGCGATAGATTATGGATCTACCGGACAGACAGAAATGAATGCGAAAAAGGTCTGATAAAACGGCCTGCGACTAAGATGGGAGCAATATTGTTGATCTGGTGAAACCTTTTCTAAGTATGCAAGTCAAGGCCGAACAAATAAAGGTATGAAAAACATTGTTGTACTCGCTATCATCACCGCCAACTAATCAGGAATTACGAAGACGTTCGGGAGGTACCAAGAACACAGTAGGTATGAACCTCGAAAAAACTTGGATCTGCTTTCAATGGCGAAAAGCTGACCTGATGGAGACGGCTGGAGACGTCCGAGGAGGGGTTCGCCGCGAGCGTTGCGCGGACGGCGACAAAGATCTCGGGCGGCGACGAGGTGCTCGACGGCGACAAGGTGCTCGACGGTGACAAGGTGCTCGACGGTGGCGAGGCGTTCGACGGCGACAAAATGCTCGGCCTCAATGAAGTGTTCGGCGGCGACGAAGTCTTCGGGCGGCGCCGAAGCTTTCGAACGACGACGAAGTCTTCGGGTGGCGGCGGAGCTCTCGGGTGGCGATAAGGTTTTCACTGTGACGACGAGGAAGAGAAGGGCGACAAGATGGGTTGGTGAAATGCGCCCAGCCCCTTCCTCCCGCCTATTTATCAGGTCGGGCGCTAGGATCGAGGCGACACGAGCGGGAACTGCCAAAGGATAAAGATTCGCCATGATGGCGCCCCGAAATTTTTGGGATAACGATATCGAAGGATCCGTTGGGGATTACAGTCATCATCCTTTCCGGGATTCAAGGGATAAGGAGGTGCCAACAAGAAGTGGTTTGGCGACTTGAGTTTTTCCGCAACAGATGGCGGTTTAAGTGCATGGTGCACAAGAGGAGTGAAGATGTATCGCCCCTAACTGAGTAAGGATATTGGTGTGAAGGAAATTCAAGTCAATCTGGGGCCTAATGTTGGGGATATTATCTGTTGGATAACCCGCCCTAGTTGGGCCGGGTCATCAAAGCTGGCGACTCATCTAAATGTGGTTTGGGCCTTGGCCTGGTAAGGCCGAAAGTCGTATGGCGGTTTCAGACCTTCGGAAGGAGTCCATAGTAGAGAAGGTCTCCAAGCCTTAGAAAGATGGCGACTCAGAGATTGCGAGAGTCACAATTTGTGTGAAGGAAAGGACCCTTGTAAACCTTAAGGACTCGACCTGTATATAAAGGCGAGTCCCCGGGAAGAAGAGGGTAGGTTAGAAATCATCGACTGATAGGTTAGGCGAGTTACGCCCTCCTTGTAATTGAAACTCCATCAATACAACAGAAAGCAGGACGTAGGCTTTTACCTCCTCACGAGGGGCCGAACCTGGGTAAATCTCTGTCCCGCTCCCGTTCAAACCCTTTGAGTTGCCACCAAGGTGCGATGGCTCCAACACTAAGTCCTTTCATGAGGACATCTGCCGTGACAAAACCACTACACGCGGTGGAACCAGTTTCACGTAAGTGTACGTGTAAAGCCAGTCTGGGCCGCTTCATACCACAATGCCGCCGAATCAATATAGGACTAGTAACGGTAAGAAAATTGACCAAATTATCGCCCACAACTTACTTGTGTTCTACTCGTGCATAGAATCTATGGTAGACCTAGCTCATGATGCCACTGTTGGGGAACGTAGTAATAATTCAGAAAAAAATCCTACATGTCACCAAGATCAATCTAGGAGATGTTAGCAACTAGAGAGAGGGAGTGCATCTTCATACCCTTGAAGATTGCTAAGCGGAAGCATTGCAAATAACGTGGTTGATGGAGTCGTACTCGCGGCGATTCAAATCACGGAAGATCCGATCCAAGCGCCAAATGGACGACGCCTCCGCGTTCAACACACGTACAGCCCGGGGACGTCTCCTCCTTCTTGATCCAGAAAGGGGAGAGGATAAGTTGAGGGAGAGCTCTGGCAGCACGACGGCATGGTGGCGGTGGAGCTTGTGTTTCTCCGGCAGAGTTTCGCTAAGCACTACGGAGGAGGAGGAGATGTACGACGGGGGAGGGCTGCACCAGGGGCAAGGGTTGAGGCTCCCATGTGCCTCCCCACTATATATAGGGGTGGAGGGGCTGGTTTCATGCCCTCCAAGTCCATTGGGGCGTTGGCAAAGGCAGGAGGAAACAAATCCCATCATTTCCCTTCCGCGCCGATTGTTATCCCCCCTTTTTAGGGATCTTGATCTTATCCCTTCGAGATATGATCTTATTCCTTCTAAGGGGGGGGGTCTTGGTGCGCCTTGACCAGGGGTGTGGGGCCTTGCCCCCACTACCCACATTCATGTGGGTCCCCCATGCATGTGGGCCCCACTCTGGAACCTTCTAGAACCTTCCCGGTACAACACCGAAAAATTCCAAACATTTTCCGGTGGCCAAAATAGGACTTCCCATATATAAATCTTTACCTCCGGACCATTCCAGTACTCCTAGTGACGTCCGGGATCTCATCCAGGACTCCGAACAACTTTAGGTAACCACATACAATTCCCATTACAACTCTAGCGTCACCGAACCTTAAGTGTGTAGACCCTACGGGTTCGGGAACCATGCAGACATGACCGAGACACCTCTCCGACCAATAATCAACAGCGGGATCTGGATACCCATATTGGCTCCCACATGTTCCACGATGATCTCATCGAATGAACCACGATGTTGGAGATTCAATTAATCTCGTATACAATTTCCTTTGTCCATCGGTATATTACTTGTCCGAGATTCGATCATCGATATCCCTATACCTTGTTCAATCTCGTTACCGGCAAGTCTCTTTACTCGTTCTGTAACACATGATCTCGTGACTAACTCCTTAGTCATATTGAGCTCATTATGATGATGTATTACCGAGTGGGCCCAGAGATACCTCTCCGTTACACGGAGTGACAAATCCCAGTCTTGATTCCTACCAACCCAACATACACTTTAAGAGATACATGTAGTGCACCTTTATAGTCACCCAGTTACGTTGTGACGTTTGATACACCCAAAGCATTTCTACGGTATGCGAGAGTTGTACAATCTCATGGTCTAAGGAAATGATATTTGACATTAGAAAAGCTCTAGCAGACGAACTGCACGATCTTGTGCTACGCTTAGGATTGGGTCTTGTCCATCACATCATTCTCCTAATGATGTGATCCCGTTATCAACGACATCCAATGTCCATGGTTAGGAAAGCATGACCATCTATTGATCAACGAGCCAGTCAACTAGAGACTCACTTGGGACATGGTGTGGTCTATGTATTCACACATGTATTAGGTTTTCGGTTAATACAATTATAGCATGAACAATAGAAAATTATCATGAACAAGGAAATATAATAATAACCATTTTATTATTGCCTCTAGAGCATATTTTCAACACCGAATGCTTGCATATGGAGTGCCCGGTGATCTCATTGACGAGTACGTCTGTATGAGCGAGTCTACATGCCTAGGGTCCCTGTATAAGTTCTACAAGGCTGTTATTGATGTGTTTGGCATTGAGTACTTGAGAGAGCCGACTCCTGAAGATACCTCCCGTTTGTTGATGATGAATGCCAGCAGAGGCTTCCCAGGGATGCTTGGCAGCATAGACTGCATGCACTAGGAGTGGCAGAACTGCCCTTCTGCTTGGCAAGGGCAATATAAGGGCCATGTCATGGCTTGCATTGTCATACTAGAGGTCGTGGTGTCTCAAGATCTTTGGAACTGGCACCCTTTCTTTGGCATGGCCGGATCACACAATGATATCAACATGCTTCAGCGCTCGCCGGTGTTTGCTAGGCTTGCCGAAGGCAACAACCCATCGGTGAACTTTACTATCAACAGCCACAACTACGACAAAGGATACTACTTGGGTGACGGTATCTATCCTTAGTGGACCACTATTGTCAAGACAATCCCCAACCCTATCGGAGAGAAGAGGAAAATATTTGCCCAAGAGCAAGAGAGTGCTAGGAAGGATGTCGAGCGTGCCTTTGATGTTTTGCAATCTCGATGGGGCATCGTTCGGTATCCTGCTAATACCTGGAGCACGCAGAAACTATGGGAGGTGATGACTCCTTGTGTGATCATGCACAATATGATCGTAGAAGATGAGCACCCGGAACGTCTGCACGATCAAGGTTTTCAGTTTCCGGGTGAGAATGTTGTGTCTAAGCATGGAGGAGCGGCAACGTTTGAACAGTTCATCCAATTTCATCATGACATGCGTGATTGGAAAACTCACGTGCAACTGCAAAATGATTTGGTTGAGCATATGTGGGGCTCATGTTGGCAACCAATAGATGTATCTTCTTAATTCTGCTTGCGAAACTATGTGAGACATTTTTACTTTTATTCGGCTTGTAAAACTATGCTATTTTATTCGGTTGAAACTATGTTATTTGATTTTATGTTTGAATGCAAAAGCAATGCAAAAACGAGCTATTTATTGAAAAATAACAGTTAGCCGACCATGCCGGCACATATGAGTCGACGCGTTGGGTGCAGCGTTGATCCAAATCTAAAACAGGACGGACACCGGACGGGTAGCCGATTCAAACGGACAAAAAAGAACAAAATCAAAAGTAAAAATGCGATGGTAAGTGTTCGGCAAGACAGAGTGATTATTGGGTGAATATCCTTCGGTCTTTGCAGATCTTGAGGGCGAGAATCGAAAGCCTCGTGATGATCGTGAATTGCGAGCTGCACAAAAACAAAAATCTTGGACTTTCAAAATTTTACACACATTTGTTTTTTAGCTCTTATTGTAATGTATTTCGTAATGAATATTTACACACATGTACATTATATCTCTGGGTATATGTTCATTTTTTCAAAAATAATTTAAAACAAAAGAAAATGAGTTTTGAATTTTTCAACAATTGGCCTCCATGGATCTCGGTGCCCATTTTTCATTTTCATTTTTTGATTCTCAACCGTAAAACAATATATTTTTTAAATACAAAAAATACCTAAAATATACGTGTGCTAGTAATATCTCTGGTCATATCTGAAGCAAACATGCCCATATCACACTTCGAAGAAGAAATGAACAAAACAAGAAGAAAAAGGAGCATGTTTCCTTTTAAGGAAGAAAATATTATCAAAGTTATTACAATAAATATTCCATTCTTACAAAAATCTAACAAAAATGATAAAATATTTATTTTAAGGAAGAATAAATTAAGGTCTTTGGTATTACCTAAAAAATAAAAAATAAAGAAAAATAGCATCTAGATTTTGTTAGAACTACAAAACCGTCTTATATTTATTTATGGGGGTATTACATATTTAGACTATGAATAAAAACACAGAACCACACATTTATTTCTAAGGAAGAATGACTAATCGAAGGGGTTTAAACGTAAAAAAGAATGACAAAAAAATAAAAATAAAATTATACAACTATGACTAACATGAACACATTATATATACTCATTGTCAAACTGTTTTATTATATGGCCAATTAGAATACATTGATAAATTGCACATATCTAAAATGGACCGCGGGTTGATTATCTAAAATTATGAGGATTTTTCTGCAAAATGACAAAAAAACGATTCGTTCTGACTTAAAATTGGACCGCGGGTTAATTACCTAAAACTGCGAGGGCTTTTCTGCAAAATGACCGACGACGGACGTCAGAAGCGCTGCGCGCTTTATTATTAGGGGAGATAAAAGGCTAATTATTATTTAAAATAAAATTTTCAATCTGAGACAGATATAATTGTGAGAGTGGTGTTATATGAAACAAAAAGAAAAAAAGAAAAAGTGAATTAAAGGGCATTGGTATTACCCTAAAATAAGAAATGAAATTGGGAAAGGATAAAAATGATTAAAAAATGAAAACAAAACTGCACATAGCATTTAGTACAAATTAAGTTGATGAACGAAACAAAGAAGAACATATTTATTTCTATGGAAGAATGACTTATGGGAGCAGTTTAATCCTAAAAAAAATCAAGAAATGTTAAAAAAGAATTGTATTATAGAAGTGTGCCTAACATGCACAAATTACAAGTACTTACTGTCCAAATTTTCTTATATGCGGCAGTTACAAATATTGATAAACTGAAAATAAATAACACAAAATTTGCATTCTCCCATATTGTGTAAAACAAGAATGAAAATAGTGTAACTTCAATAGTAATTATGGTTTAAGTGGATTAATCAAAAACGAATTCCTTTTTAGTCCCCAACACAAATTAAGTAGTCACACGACTACAAAAAATCGTCACCGCTTAAACTAAGAAAATGCCAACAGTCTAACATTGACTCGGCAAAAAAAAATGTTAAACATTAGCATTCACTAGAAAATTAGACGATTTTTAGTGCCAAGTCACTTCTTTTACCAGCAAGCAAAGGCATATAAAAGTGCTACCTAAAAACTAAATTTATTTAAAATACATATTTCAATCTAAGGTGGATTCGTGAAATTAAGTGGTGTTCACCTAAAACGAAAATGAAAATGAAACTAAAAACAATTATTCTAAAAAATAATGAATTAATGGCACTGCTATCACCCTAAAAAAGAAAATGAAGAAATAGTTGCAAATAATAATGATTAAAACCCTGCACAGAAAATGCACGTAACTCTACAATATGCAGGAACAATCATATAATAGTATAATTTGCACATATATTTGTCGATGTTATATCCAATTCTCAAACTACAAAATATCGAGATTAATCGTCTCACGACACATCAAAACTGAATTCCATTTCAATATTTCATATACATCGTGTCACTTTCTATTTTATTTGTCCTCGCACGTAAATGCACGCACGCACACATCCACACACGTATGTGGGTTAAAAACACACAACACACACAATCAAGTACGTCCACATGCCTGTGTGGACGAGACGGGATCACCGGCGGTAGCAGCAGTAAAGAAACGAACAGTGGGACGGATGCACGTGGAGGCAGGTGTGATCTATTGCTTCTAACGGCTAGGGTTGTAGACACCTCACATATATTGGGGCAATCACATGGAGAGACGTGCGCTGGACCCATGTTCGAGTCGGTAACAAACCACGATCATCTGTTAGAAACTCTTTGTTCCCGACCAGCAAAAATAAGCGCATAGGTGTGACCTCGGTTTGGCTCAATCCCGCAACCTGCGATGCATTGTGATGAGGTGTGGCGTGGCGAGGTGGGCGATCGAGAAGGAGTGCGTGGGAACTAGTTCTCTTCTCAAGCTCCAATAACATATGAAAGAGAATCCCTTATAAGGATGTCCAACTCCCCGAGTGAGACTAATCATCCCACCACACCCATTGTCATATAACCCACATGGCTCCTTGTAGATTTTCTAAAATTGTTAGACGGGCCCCAGGCCCACCCTCATATTTCAACAATCATATTCCCCACCAGATCTCAAGGGTTCATTTTGTCCTTTGTTCCAAACATTGTTTTGATATACCAGTATTTCTGTGGAGATATGTTAAGGTTGAACTCCACCTAGATCAAGTAGCTACACCCCTTCATAACCAAGAAATAGACTATGCCCTGAATTGTTAGTTCGGCATAAAGAAGTTTCATCACAAGTCTTACTGGTACTAAACTGCAAAGGCTGACCCCTCGGGTGGAGCATATTAGTCACACTCCTCGTCAGTTCATGAGCTTGCTAGAGATCACCCAAAATCTCATAGATTATGACCGGCAGTCGCACTCATATTGATGTGTTCTTCCAAAGATCGCTCTATAGGATAACATCTTCCATATATAATCTGTCGAATACATTAAGACATTAGCCATCCTACCATAAAGTTTTAGAGAGTATTCATCTTGAACAGAGTGGGTTAGTAAAGTTACTTTCCTGAGTTCACCACTGGTGTATTTTCCCAGGTCCTACTTAACGGGATCTCCGATCACGTAGCTTGCGGTACCACCATCACTAGTAAAAAATGACTAACCACAACTTTAATTAGTGGCGCCTCATTTTCAATCCACGCCACCACAATATTTTTTAAATAGTGATGGTGTTGGCTTATTTGATACGTCACTGGTAATAGGTTATTGGTGGCGTGCCGCCTAAAATCCACACCAGTATTTGGGGTCCAACAATACAGTCCGACCCAAGATATTGGTGGCGTATGAAAATATGCCACGCCATTGATACTATAAGTAGTGGTGGCGTGAGTGAATAGTGCCACGCCACCAGTAATCAGCCCCCTTATAAATGGCATCGGTCAATAGTGTCGTGCCACTAATAATAAAATCCGTGCAATTTCTGTCTGCGCCACCAATAATTATAACATTTTTAGTAGTAATAATAAAATTGTAGTCAAAAAGGACAAAATTGTCATGAGGACCAACCCAGCCGGCAAAGCACATCTTTGTTTCCTCTCTCCCGTTCGCTCACATCCCTCTCTCAAGCAAACTTTGTGTCCCCAACTCCCAAAATCACTGCCGCCACCTCGATCGCTACTCACGTCGCATCCCTCTCTCCTCCGCTTCCCCACCACAAGCCGCACAATCCATCCACACAAAGCACCTTACCCAGCCATCTCCTTGCGAGCCTTCTCCATCTCTCCCGCAACCCCTCGCTGCAGCCACCAACATCGGACAATTCCGACGACCCTCGGCGGCTATGGTCGGCGTGCAGCTCGATGCGGACCTCGCCTGCCTCGATGTGTCCTTGTCTCCGACCAGATCCGCTGCACACGGCCTCGAGTGCTCGTGCCCAACCCCTCCACGCAGCTAGGGTTTCGGGCACGGCATCGCATTTGTCGTTGGCATGGCTCCAGTGTCCTTGGCGGCTTCTCTCTGATGGCGGTCGTGCACGACATCTGCTACAAAATTGCAATGTTGAGCTCCTCTCCTTCCTTCATTCTCAGGCAGTGTGTGTACACCATGGATTTTTGCTCATTGCCATGTTGATGTGTATGTAGGTGTAGATGTAGATGTGTGTACACCACATTAAAATTAAATCATCTTCCTTCCTCCGTTCTCCGGCAGTGTGTGTACACCATATGGATGAATGTATGAATTATATAATTGATATATATGAATATATCGATGAATGTATAAATATTTGGATGCATGAGTAAATTGTATAACTTTTTTTAAATACATAGTGGTGGCGTTGGTTGGTTTTTCTCACGTCACTATTAGTAGTTAATAGTATTCACGTGTATAAATCTCAATGTCATTGCTATTCTAAAGTGTTGGTGTGAGTGAACAGTGCGACGCCACTGGTATGTAAAATACCGATGGCGTGGCAGCACGAGCGCAATCGGTATTTTGTTAACAATTGCGTCACATTGGTGGCATCGGGTGTCTATGAGAGCAAGGTCATTTTTAGAACCCTAACACTAGGCTTTTCTGCACTAGTGCATGGAAACTCATGTGGATCTCATACCCATCTCGCTTGATGCATTATGTATAACAACACGCGATAGCGCTTTAGTAAAGAGATCTATTAGATTCTTAGTTGTTTGGATATAATCCAACGCTATCACTCCAGAGTTTCTTAAATGCCTGAAAGCTTTCAATCTCATTCTTATATATTTGTTGGATTTCAACCACAGGCAAGTCCATCAAAAGATCTCGAAGCCATTCTGCTTCGACACTAGACGTGTCTAATGTTTTTAGTCCTGCTTTCATTGTCGATCTCGTTAAGATTGTTTGCTTGCAAGACTTCCAGGAAACAACACCACCTTCAAGAGTAAACATATACCAAGTTGTGGCCTTCATCTCATCAGCATTAGAGATCCAATTCGCATCACTATACCATTCAAGTGTCGATGGGTATCCTATATAGTGAAATCCATAGTTCATAATATCTTTCAGACAGTGCATAATTATTTGATTTATTTCAATAGCATGCCAATGTACCACTAGTGCAGAAAATCCTAGCTATGGCATGGTAAAAAGGGACCTACTGGCGTGGACACCCGACGTCACCAATATGGCGCCACTGTTAGAATATAGTGGTGGCATCCGAGACTACGCCGGCAATATTGACAGAGTTGCACGCCGACACTGTCCTATTTAGCTATTAAAAATTACTACCAGCTTCACAAACTAAATGTTTCAGCAATTCACAAAAGATGCTAAATGTTTCAGCAATTCACACAAGATGCTACCAGCTCCACAAACTAAATGTTTCACAAAATTAACAAAAGAAAAGTACCAAACTTCTCACTCTACAATGTATTACTATTTTTCCTCTCTCAACACAACCTAGTTTTTTGTAAGGACCGACTTAAGGTCATGAAGCTTATTCTGATTCATGTCCCCCTCCATCATAATGGGCTTTCTACTTCTTCAATTGAATGTTTTCGGACTTTGGGACTTCTATCTCCTTGTAATGACTTATGTCAGTCCTTAGAAACTCGACCTGATACTCGAGACTGAAAATCTTATGAATGACAATAGCATTGTCATCGATGATCTTGTCCCTCTCCTTCTCTAGGGAAGCCTTAAACTCCTCCAGGGCCTTGATAGTACTCTCATATGACGTGATTAGCTCGTGATTGAGCACGTCCACGTCATGTGTCTCCTGCACAACGGGTGCTGGAGAAGACGGACTAGCTGGTACGTATGCCTGGCAAGGGTTTCAAATCACGCATGGTTAGATATATGGATGTTTGCAATGCTAATGCATGTTTTTTGTAACCGTAATTACCTGGTTGGTGCTCACATCACCTTTATCTCCGGCATACCCCGACCAATGGTTAGAGGAGCCTATCCATAAACTAGAGTCTTTCATGCTGTTACGAAAAAGGCCACATGGGAGTCAACAATTTTTGGTTCCATTTTGATTGGGCCAAAGATTTTTCAAACCAATCTACAACAACCGACCTATTAAAAATGTATCAATCCCACGCACCCTCTCCCCACCGAGGAAAAAAGTGCAAACAAATGACACTGCAACAGCAATATAGTACATGCAACCACCGACGTCAAAAATATCTCCACATAAATATGGGTTGGTCAGCAGGTAATCCAGAAGCACAGCGCAAAATGCCCATTAAAACATCACATTATAAAATAAATGTAGAACACACTCCATCATCTCCCCAACCCACCAAACCAAATACTCGCTTGGTTCCAAAATATAAGGTCAATTAGTTTTTCGAAAAGACAAATTTCTTTAACTTTGACCAAGTTTAGAGCCAAAATTATCAAGATACACAATACTAAATAAATAAAATATGAAAAATCATTTCATGATGAATCTAATGCACTGATATGATATTATGGATATTGATATATTTCTCTACAAGTTTGGTCGAACTTAAAAAAGTTTGATTTTTTTTAATAAACTAATGCACCTAATTTTTTGAAATAGAGGGATTTGTTTTAATGAAAACCCAATAACAAAAACGGTGTAGCAAAGCACATCCAACCCTTCTAGTTGTTGTCGATTCTCAAAAAAAAGTGCTTCCTTCGTCCCATATTGTCATAAATGTTCATATATTATGGGATGGAGGGAGCAGTAAATTGTTAAGGGCACAAAAGTAGCCACTCGGTAAATTATTAAGGGTGAAACCAAATAATCTATAATTTGTTCCTCGCTGCCCTCAAGATCTGCAAAGGATCTTCACCCATTTCATTGATCTACACTGTTTAGAGCCCCTCCAGTTTTGTCTTGGTTGTCACTAGATCATGGATATTGGTGTTGCAAATCGGTCGGATGTTAGTTCCTATCCTAACCTGGTGGCTTGTTCACGGTTTCAACAATTTCAATTCTGTTTCAGCATTGGAGTCGCACATCACTTGGGGACATGGAGAGAAGGATCGCAAAACTAAAGAAAGAGGTGGAGGTTTGCAGGCAACACACTCTAACACAGGACACGGTGAGAAGGGAAAGGATACTGAGATACAAGCTGGAACGACTCGAGGACCAGAGGGAGATGTATTATAAGCAGCGTGCACATGTTACATGGTTACAGAAAGGAGATCGAAACACGGCATACTTCCAGCGGTTCGCTTCGGCTCGGAGAAAGAAGAATAGAATAAAGAGGCTGATGAGAGAGGATGGAGGGTGTGCGGAAAAGGAGGAAGAAAAGGAGGTGGTGATCATGGAATATTTCGGGAAGCTGTTCACCCCGACGACCACTACCAGGATGGAGGAACTGCTAGTGCATGTGATACCAAGAATCACTCCGGCTATGAACGAGATGCTCACAAAAAACTACACTGCTGAAGAAGTCCGGGCTGCACTACTATAACGACCAAGATGCGGTCCTTTCCGATCTGGAGGTCGAGGCCCCGGATAGGAAAGAAGCGCATCTACGCGTTTCGCAAGCAAGTAACATAGCACAAATAATAATACAAGTAGACAATTCGGGATTCAACTGTCTTCTTATTAATAACTCAGAGTACATCACAGATACAATCAAGGTAGTTCCGCTACGGACTACAAAACATGGAAAATGCTATGCTACCCTGCTGCAGGCCCACGATCACGACCACGCCTCAGTCCTCTGGATAGTTCACGTAGAGGCGGTCTGTCTCCTCGTCGTACTGCCACGCCAGCTGGGTGCCGTCGGGATCATCTGTCTCTGGGGTACCTGTACCTGCTGGGAGTTTCAGAGGAATCCGTGAGCCACGGGGACTCAGCAATCTAAGACCTTGGTGCCAGAACTAGTCATGTTATTGGGTAGGGTAAGGGTGGAGTGTACCAGGCTGCAGCAACCTATGCTTGATTAAGTGGCTAACTTACGCAAAATAGAAGTGAAGGTGGACTACGCTAGCGGTCGGGATTACTTGATCCCTAAGTGATCCTGAACACCTACCTACGGCATTCATAACCCCACCGTGTTCCCGATCGAAGAGAGATCTTCGAAGGGACAGTCACGGCTACGCACACAGTTGGCAATTTTATTAGCTTATGTTTAAGTTCTCTAATACCGGATGTTAACAAAATATTCCAAGTTGCCACATAACCACGGGCACGGCTTTTCGAAAGATTGAACCCTGCAGGGGTGCTCCAACTAGTCCATCACAAATGAACACAGGCCGCAAAGGCATCCTCTATCACGGATCTCGTGATCTCGTCGGATTCCTTAGAGGAAAACCTCAACTGTGGGGGAAACCAAAGCTTCACTGGGATTCCTATACGCAAGATATACCGCTAAGGTAAGACAAGGCTAGCAGGACCTCCCGACGTGTCGACGACCCTGATAAGAGTCGTGTATCTCAGTCTCAGGACACGGCGGATGGAAAAGCCTA
The DNA here is from genome assembly GCF_904849725.1 of Hordeum vulgare subsp. vulgare. Classification (NCBI taxonomy): domain Eukaryota; kingdom Viridiplantae; phylum Streptophyta; class Magnoliopsida; order Poales; family Poaceae; genus Hordeum; species Hordeum vulgare. The sequence continues at coordinate 608,498,955 of NC_058519.1, read as the reverse complement.
CAAGAGCTAAACCTCAAGTTTCCCTGTGGTGGCCCCCGCAGTCTGTCCAAGTTGGTGTTGGAAATATGCCCTAGAGGCAATAATAAATTAGTTATTATTATATTTCTTAGTTCATGATAATCGTTTATTATCCATGCTATAATTGTATTGATTGGAAACACAATACTTGTGTGGATACATAGACAAAACACTGTCCCTAGTAAGCCTCTAGTTGACTAGCTCGTTGTTCAAAGATGGTCAAGGTTTCCTGGCCATAGGCAAGTGTTGTCACTTGATAACAGGATCACATCATTAGGAGAATCATGTGATGGACTAGACCCAAACTAATAGACGTAGCATGTTGATCGTGTCATTTTGTTGCTACTGTTTTCTGCGTGTCAAGTATTTGTTCCTATGACCATGAGATCATATAACTCACGAACACCGAAGGAATGCTTTGTGTGTATCAAACGTCGCAACGTAACTGGGTGACTATAAAGATGCTCTACAGGTATCTCCGAAGGTGTTCGTTGAGTTAGTATGGATCAAGACTGGGATTTGTCACTCCGTATGACGGGGAGGTATCTCGGGGCCCACTCGGTAATACAACATCACACACAAGCCTTGCAAGCAATGTAACTTAGTGTAAGTTGCGGGATCTTGTATTACGGAACGAGTAAAGAGACTTGCCGGTAAACGAGATTGAAATAGGTATGCGGATACTGACGATCGAATCTCGGGCAAGTAACATTCCGAAGGACAAAGGGAATGACATACGGGATTATATGAATCCTTGGCACTGAGGTTCAAACGATAAGATCTTCGTAGAATGTGTAGGATCCAATATGGGCATCCAGGTCCCGCTATTGGATATTGACCGAGGAGTCTCTCGGGTCATGTCTACATAGTTCTCGAACCCGCAGGGTCTGCACACTTAAGGTTCGACGTTGTTTTATGCGTATTTGAGTTATATGGTTGGTTACCGAATGTTGTTCGGAGTCCCGGATGAGATCACGGACGTCACGAGGGTTTCCGGAATGGTCCGGAAACGAAGATTGATATATAGGATGACCTCATTTGGTTACCGGAAGGTTTTCGTGCATTACCGGAAAAGTTTCGGGCTCATCGGTAGTGTACCGGGAGTGCCGGGAGGGGTGCCGGGGACCATTGGGAGGGGTGTCACGCCCCAAGGGGTCTCATGGGCTATGGGAAGAGATAAACCAGCCCCTAGTGGGCTGGAATAAGTTCCCACTAAGGCCCATAAGGTTTGAGAAGGAAAAAACACAAGGTGGAAAGAGTTTCCAAGTGGGAAGGTGGAATCCTACTCCAAGTAGGATTGGAGTAGGACTCCTCCACCTCCAATTTCGGCCAAACCTTTAGGTTTTGAGGCTGCCTCCTCCCCTCCCTCCCACCTATATATACGGAGGTTTTAGGGCTGATTTGAGACGACTTTCTCACGGCTGCCCGACCACATACCTCCATAGTTTTTCCTCTAGATCGTATTTCTGCGGAGCTCGGGCGGAGCCCTGCTGAGACAAGATCATCACCAACCTCCGGAGCGCCGTCACGCTGCCGGAGAACTCTTCTACCTCTCCGTCTCTCTTGCTGGATCAAGAAGGCCGAGATCATCGTCGAGCTGTACGTGTGCTGAACGCGGAGGTGCCGTCCGTTCGGTACTAGATCGTGGGACTGATCGCGGGATTGTTCGCGGGGCGGATCGAGGGACGTGAGGACGTTCCACTACATCAACCGCGTTCTCTAACGCTTCTGCTGTACGATCTACAAGGGTATGTAGATCACTCATCCCCTCTCGTAGATGGACATCACCATGATAGGTCTTCGTGCGCGTAGGAAAATTTTTGTTTCCCATGCGACGTTCCCCAACAGTGGCATCATGAGCTAGGTACATGCGTAGATGTCTTCTCGAGTAGATCACAAAAGTTTTTGTGGGCGGTGATGTGCGTTTTGCTGCCCTCCTTAGTCTTTTCTTGATTCCGCGGTATTGTTGGATTGAAGCGGCTTGGACCGACATTACTCGTACGCTTACGAGAGACTGGTTTCATCGCTACGAGTAACCCCGTTGCTCAAAGATGACTGGCAAGTGTCGGTTTCTCCAACTTTAGTTGAATCGGATTTGACCGAGGAGGTCCTTGGATGAGGTTAAATAGCAACTCATATATCTCCGTTGTGGTGTTTGCGTAAGTAAGATGCGATCCTACTAGATACCCATGGTCACCACGTAAAACATGCAACAACAAAATTAGAGGACGTCTAACTTGTTTTTGCAGGGTATGCTTGTGATGTGATATGGCCAACGATGTGATGTGATATATTGGATGTATGAGATGATCATGTTGTAATAGATAATATCGACTTGCACGTCGATGGTACGACAACCGGCAGGAGCCATAGGGTTGTCTTTATAACTAACGTTTGTGCTTGCAGATGTGTTTACTATTTTGCTAGGATGTAGCTTTAGTAGTAATAGCATGAGTAGCACGACAACCCCGATGGCGACACGTTGATGGAGATCATGGTGTGACGCCGGTGACAAGAAGATCGTGCCGGTGCTTTGGTGATGGAGATCAAGAAGCACATGATGCTGGCCATATCATGTCACTTATGAATTGCATGTGATGTTAATCCTTTTATGCACCTTATCTTGCTTAGAACGACGGTAGCATTATGAGGTGATCTCTCGCCAAAATTTCAAGACGAAATTGTGTTCTCCCCGACTGTGCACCGTTGCGACAGTTCTTCGTTTCGAGACACCACGTGATGATCGGGTGTGATAGACTCAACGTTCACATACAACGGGTGCAAAACAGTTGCACACGCGGAACACTCGGGTTAAGCTTGACGAGCCTAGCATGTGCAGACATGGCCTCGGAACACATGAGACCGAAAGGTCGAGCATGAATCGTATAGTTGATATGATTAGCATAGAGATGCTTACCACTGAAACTATTCTCGACTCACGTGATGATCGGACTTGAGATAGTGGATTTGGATCATGTACCACTCAAATGACTAGAGAGATGCACTTTTTGAGTGGGAGTTCTTAAGTAATATGATTAATTGAACTAATTTTCATGAACATAGTCTAATGGTCTTTGCGAATTACGATGTAGCTTGCGCTATAGCTCTACTGTTTTTATGTGTTCCTAGAGAAAATTTAGTTGAAAATTGATAGTAGCAAACTTTGCAGACTGAGTCTGTAAAACCGAGGATTGTCCTCGTTGCTGCGCAGAAGGCTTATGTCCTTAATGCACCACTCGGTGTGCTGCACCTCGAGCGTCGTCTGTGGATGCTATGAACATCCGACATACACGTTTCTGATGACTACACGATAGTTCAGTGCAAAATACTTAATGGCTTAGAAGCAAGGCGCCGAAAACGTTGTAAAACGTCACGGAACATAAGTGATGTTCTAAAGAGATGAAATTGTGATTTCATGCTTGTGCCCTTGTTAAGAGGTACGAGACCTCCAACAAGATTCTTTGTCCACAAAGTAAAGGAGAAAAGCTCAATCGTTGAGCGTGTGCTCAGATTGTCTGAGTACGACAATCACTTAAATCAAGTGGGAGTTAATCTTCCAGATGAGATGGTGATGGTTCTCCAAAAGTCACTGCCACCAAGCTTTGAGAGATTCGTGATGAACTATAACATATCAAGGATACATACAATGATCCTTGAGCGATTCGCGATGTTTGACACTGCGAAAGTAGAAATCAAGAAGGAGCATCAATGGTTGATGGTTTGTAAAACCACTAAGTTTCAAGAAAGGCAAGGGCTAGAAGGGATACTTCGTGAAAACGGCAAAACAGTTGCTGCACTAATGAAGAGACCCAAGATTAAACCCAAACCCGAGACTAAGTGCTTCCGTAATGAGGGGAACAGTCACTGAGGCGGAGCAACTCTAGATACTTGGTAGATAAGAAGGCTGGCAAAATTCGAAAGAAGTGTATTTTATATACATGATGTTGATGTGTACTTTACTAGTACTCCTAGTAGCATGAGGGTATTGGATACCGGTTCGGTTGCTAAGTGATTAGTAACACGAAATGAAAGCTACGACATAAACGGAGACTAGCTAAAGGCGAGGTGACGATACGTGTTGGAAGTGTTTCCAAGGTTGATATGATCAAACGTCGCACGCTCCCTCTACCATCGGGATTGGTGTTAAACCTAAATAATTGTTATTTGGTGCTTGCGTTAAGCATGAACATGATTGGATCGTGTTTATTGCAATACGATTATTCATTTAAAGAGAATAATGGTTACTCTATTTTCTTGAATAATCACCTTCAATGGTTTATTGAATCTCGATCGTAGTGTTACACATGTTCATGATATTGGAGCCAAAAGATACGAGTTGATGATGATAGTACCACTTACTTGTGGCACTGCCGCTTGAGTCATGTTAGTATAAATTGCATGAAGAGGCTCCATGCTGATGGATCTTTGTACTCACCTGATTTTGAATCACTAGTGACATGCAAATCATACCACATGAGCAAGGCCTAGTTTTCATTGAGATGAAACAAGATAGTAAACTTGTTGGAAGTAATACATTTTGATGTATGCAGTCCAATGGGTGCTGAGGCATGCAGTGGATATCATTATGTTCTTACTTCAATGACGATTTAAGTAGATGCAAGAGTATTTACTTAATGAATCACAAGTCTGAAATATTGAAAAGTTCAATTCTGTTTCAGAGTGAAGTTCGTCGTAACAAAAGGATAAACTGTCTGCGATATGATCATAGAAATGAATATCTGAGTTACGAGTTTGGTACGCAGTTAAGACAATGTGGAAATTGTTTCGCAGTTCATGCCACCTGGAACATCATAGTGTGATGATGTGTCTGAACGTCATAGCCACGCACTATTTGGTATGGTGCATACTATGATGTCTCTTATCGAATTACCACTATCGTTTATGGGTTATGCATTAGAGACAATCGCACTCACTTTAAATAGGGCACCGCGTATTTCCGTTGAGATGACACAGTATAGACTGAGGTTTAGAGAAATCTAAACTGTCGTTTCTTGAAAGTTTGGGGCTTCGACACTTATGTGAAAAAGTTTCAGTGTGATAAGCTCGAACCCAAAGCGGATAAATGCATCTTCATAGGATATCCAAAACAGTTGGGTACATCTCCTATCTCAGATCCGAAAGCAAAGTGTTTGTTTCTAGAAACGGATCCTTTCTCGAGGAAAGGTTTCTCTCGAAAGAATTGAGTGGGAGGGTAGTAGAACTTGATGTGGTTATTGAACCATCACTTCAACCAGTGTGTAGCAGGGCACATGAAGTTGTTCATGTGGCGCCTACACCAATTGAAGTGGAAGTTGATGATGATGATCATTAAGCTTCGAATCAAGTTACTACAAACCTCGTAGGTCGACAAGGTCGCGTACTGCTGCAGAGTAGTACGGTAACCCTGTCTTGGAGGTCATGTTGTTGAGCAACAGTGAACCTACGAGTTATGGAGAAAGCGATGGTGGGCCCAGATTCCGACAAATGGCTGGAAGCCATGAAATCCGAGAGAGGATCCATGTATGAAAACAAAGTGTAGACTTTGGAAGAACTACTTGATGGTCATGAGACTATTGAGTAAAGATGGATCTTTGAAAGGAAGACAGACAATGATGGTGACAAGTCACTATTAAGAAAAGCTCAACTTGTCGCAAAGATGTTTTCGACAAGATCAAACAGTTGACTATGATGAGACTTTCTCACTCATAGCGATGCTAAAGGTCTGTTAGAATTATGTTAGTTGTTGATGCATTATTTATGAAATATTGCACATAGGATGTCAAAACATTGTTTTCTCAACGGTTTCTTTGAGCAAACATTGTATGTGATACAACCAGAAGGTTTTGTCGATCCTAAAGATACTAGCAAGTATGCAAGCTCCAGTGATCCTTCAATGGACTGGTGCAAGCATCTCGGAGTTGGAATATACACTTTGATGAGATGATCAAAGATTTTGGGTGTGTACAAGGTTTATGAGAAACTTGTATTTCCAAAGAAGTGAGTAGGAGCACTATAGAATTTCTGATAGGTATATGTGGTTGACATATTGTGGATCAGAAGTAACGTAGAATTTCTGTAAAGCATACAAGATTGTTTGAAAGAAGTTTTCAAAGGAGTACCTGGATTGCGCTACTTGAACGTTGAGCATCAAAGATCTATGGAGATAGATCGAAAGCGCTTAATAGAAGTTTCAACAAGATGCATGCCTTGACAAGTTTTTGAAGGAGTTCAAAATAGATCAGCAAAGAAGGAGTTCTTGGTTGCGTTGTGAGGTGTGAATTTGAGTAAGACTCAAAACCCGACCACGGCAGAATAAAGAGTATAGACGAAGGTCGTCTTCTATGCCTTAGCCGTAGAATCTAAAGTATGCTATGTTGTGTACCGCATCTGATGTGTGCCCTGACTCAAAGTATGTTGAGAGGTACAGAAAGTGATCCATGATTGAATCACTAGCAGCGGTCAAAATTTATCCTTAGTAACCAATGGACTAAGGAACTTTTCTCGATTATGGAGGTGGTTAAAGAGTTTGTCGTAAAGGGTTACGTCAATGCGAGCTTTGACACTAATCCGAATAACTATGAGTAGTGAAACGGATTCGTATAGTAGAGTAGATATTTGGAGCATTTCCGAATAGCACGTAGTAGCAGCATCTGTGAGATGACATAAAGATTTGTAAAGAACGCACGGATCTGAAAGTTTCAGAACCGTTGACTAAAACCTCTCTCACGAGCAAGACGTGATCAGACCCCATAACTATATGGGTGTTGGATTCGTTGGAATCACATGGTGATGTGAACTAGATTATTGACTCTAGTGCAAGTGGGAGACTGTTGGAAATATGCCCTAGAGGCAATAATAAATTAGTTATTATTATATTTCTTAGTTCATGATAATCGTTTATTATCCATGCTATAATTGTATTGATTGGAAACACAATACTTGTGTGGATACATAGACAAAACACTGTCCCTAGTAAGCCTCTAGTTGACTAGCTCGTTGTTCAAAGATGGTCAAGGTTTCCTGGCCATAGGCAAGTGTTGTCACTTGATAACAGGATCACATCATTAGGAGAATCATGTGATGGACTAGACCCAAACTAATAGACGTAGCATGTTGATCGTGTCATTTTGTTGCTACTGTTTTCTGCGTGTCAAGTATTTGTTCCTATGACCATGAGATCATATAACTCACGAACACCGAAGGAATGCTTTGTGTGTATCAAACGTCGCAACGTAACTGGGTGACTATAAAGATGCTCTACAGGTATCTCCGAAGGTGTTCGTTGAGTTAGTATGGATCAAGACTGGGATTTGTCACTCCGTATGACGGGGAGGTATCTCGGGGCCCACTCGGTAATACAACATCACACACAAGCCTTGCAAGCAATGTAACTTAGTGTAAGTTGCGGGATCTTGTATTACGGAACGAGTAAAGAGACTTGCCGGTAAACGAGATTGAAATAGGTATGCGGATACTGACGATCGAATCTCGGGCAAGTAACATTCCGAAGGACAAAGGGAATGACATACGGGATTATATGAATCCTTGGCACTGAGGTTCAAACGATAAGATCTTCGTAGAATGTGTAGGATCCAATATGGGCATCCAGGTCCCGCTATTGGATATTGACCGAGGAGTCTCTCGGGTCATGTCTACATAGTTCTCGAACCCGCAGGGTCTGCACACTTAAGGTTCGACGTTGTTTTATGCGTATTTGAGTTATATGGTTGGTTACCGAATGTTGTTCGGAGTCCCGGATGAGATCACGGACGTCACGAGGGTTTCCGGAATGGTCCGGAAACGAAGATTGATATATAGGATGACCTCATTTGGTTACCGGAAGGTTTTCGTGCATTACCGGAAAAGTTTCGGGCTCATCGGTAGTGTACCGGGAGTGCCGGGAGGGGTGCCGGGGACCATTGGGAGGGGTGTCACGCCCCAAGGGGTCTCATGGGCTATGGGAAGAGATAAACCAGCCCCTAGTGGGCTGGAATAAGTTCCCACTAAGGCCCATAAGGTTTGAGAAGGAAAAAACACAAGGTGGAAAGAGTTTCCAAGTGGGAAGGTGGAATCCTACTCCAAGTAGGATTGGAGTAGGACTCCTCCACCTCCAATTTCGGCCAAACCTTTAGGTTTTGAGGCTGCCTCCTCCCCTCCCTCCCACCTATATATACGGAGGTTTTAGGGCTGATTTGAGACGACTTTCTCACGGCTGCCCGACCACATACCTCCATAGTTTTTCCTCTAGATCGTATTTCTGCGGAGCTCGGGCGGAGCCCTGCTGAGACAAGATCATCACCAACCTCCGGAGCGCCGTCACGCTGCCGGAGAACTCTTCTACCTCTCCGTCTCTCTTGCTGGATCAAGAAGGCCGAGATCATCGTCGAGCTGTACGTGTGCTGAACGCGGAGGTGCCGTCCGTTCGGTACTAGATCGTGGGACTGATCGCGGGATTGTTCGCGGGGCGGATCGAGGGACGTGAGGACGTTCCACTACATCAACCGCGTTTTCTAACGCTTCTGCTGTACGATCTACAAGGGTACGTAGATCACTCATCCCCTCTCGTAGATGGACATCACCATGATAGGTCTTCGTGCGCGTAGGAAAATTTTTGTTTCCCATGCGACGTTCCCCAACAGTTGGACCAACACTCATGCGGAGCACTGACCCGGGTTGTTGATTAAAATCCTCAGGGTAGCTATTCCTTATGCAGTTTATTTTTAAGTGATAAGCAAATTGACACCAATGTTGGGTCCTGCCGGACAAGCCTTAGCACTACGCGACTTATCAAAGGGGTCCCCATAACAACCCCGAACGTGTTAGGAGCGATCATTATGGAATCAAACACCGGTAACGGTAACTAAGGCGGCAATAACGGAACAAAGCACCTGGCAAAAGGCTATGCCTCCCGTCATTTCCCAAGTATATAGGTGCATTAATTAAATAACAGAATTTAATATAATGATATCAAGCTCATGTTATCACATGAGTCAAAGCACGTGCAACTAGCAATGCTAACATTAGTAGCTCAGCAAGCCTACTTAGCCATACAAGTTTGCTAGGAAGGGGAACGGTGTTTGGGCTCATGGCATATGAAGACGCAATTTAATTTCAGTGGTAGGCAGCGAGCAATAAGACATGGAAACGAAGACTAGCAAAACAAGTCTAGAGATGGAATCAAGGTCATATCTTCTTGCCTGTGATATCCTCAGCTTGGAATGGTTCCGGTTCGTCCTGCACGTACTCTCCTGACTCCACGTAATCGTTCTCCGTTCCCGATGCTACCCAACATAAGAATAACAACCAATGAACAGCAGCACCACAAGATGCAACAATCACATGATGCATGAGATGAAAAACGGGCATACATCACTAATTCTATCACTAGCACAAGCAAATTAAACAACTGCAAGTTTCTGGAAAGAACTGTAAACTAAGCTATTTTGACATGCATGAACAGATGCGGCTCGTGAAAACGATGCAAAACCATATAAAGAACATTGCAAACGGAGCTACGGACCAACGGGAATCAACGAAACAAGATATGAAGCTCTACGTGGAAGATTCAACACCACACTCACAATTGGCACAAATCTGGTATTCCCAGGTTGCCAAGACATATAACAACCCAACATGAATGGATTGGATCAAGGAAGAACACCACAACATCACTAAGCACACACATTGTTCAAAATGACTATACTACATAATCTGACATAATCTGCATCTTAGCTCTTTGGGAGCTACATGCAACATAGCTACAGGCCTCCAAACATGACAAATAATATATGTGGTTGTTTCCAACCAAGAACACTACAAGCACCATCAAGAACCACAGCAAAAGGAATTAAACTCTAGAAGATACAAGGCCACAAACTTTCCCAAAACCATCAGATCTCAGGGACTTAGTGAAAATTCCTGCACCTGAGTTTCTGTCTTTGTTCTGAAGCTTTTTGACAGCAATCAAAACACAATCTACTGGACTCAAAAAGATTTGAAGTTTTACAGGGAGCTTCACAAACATATCAGGTTCAAAATCCTAGCACTGAACTAAGGCTAGTTCTCAACACAATGACCAGCACATCCTCATCTATAAGAGAAGAAAATGTTTCCAGAATCCCAGACTTAGTGAAATTTCAGATTTCACTAAACTGGAATTTTTTGCCACATGCCCACTTTGTCTAGGCATAGTTTGCACACACATAACACCAAGTGATAAATGACACCACTATGGTGTAGAGCAAAACCCCTACTACTATCACACAAAAAATTAATGCCCTTGGGCTCCACCTATTCCATGGAATCAAGGAACAAACTTGCAACAAATCTGGATATGTTAACTCCATAAAGTATCCTACTAAGACAACAACTACAAAGGTGGAGTTCATGTGCACAATGACAAAGTGACATGGGGGTTTGAACCCCATGTTTGTGTCATGCACATCAACAACACAAATGCTACTCACTAAGCCACGTAGGTTTTAGACACACCTCATGCCCTCTTTCATATGAACATGAGGAGGAGCACAAGTTGCAAATGGGGCTGTTTTCACCACACACTCACATCTACTCATATGCATGTCATCTAGTAGAAACCACACCACTTACACATGCTAGCAACACAAAAGAATGCTAACACATGCATATGACACTTGCACACACATGCATACATACACTAGCACCACCACATGTGTGTGCAACACCTTACACACACATGCACAAACCCACTGCCATATATCTAGCCACTCAAGCAAAATAAATCAAGCCACCTACACCTACATCATCTACAAGGGAGGCACCACACACACACTACATAGGTGACCATCACCATGTGTATGCACACACACACCTAAGCAAGCAACCTACACACTCACATATACACATGCTAGCAAATACTTAGCTAGCAATTCTAGCAACTCCTGCTGTTGGGGGTAGAAAGGAATGAAAAACCACAAGATAGATCTAACACCCCACTGTCATCTCTGCAAGTCTACCAATCAGAAACACAGAAGCATCAACAACAAAAAAAGGGCTGGTGGGGGAATCGAACCCCACAGCCCCTTCATCTAAGCCACCAAGCAAACCACTCTGCTGCTAGCATCTAGTCGACAGATAGAGGGGAACAGGCAAGTTAATCCTGCCTGCTGGATATACTACTAACAATTCGAAGGAAAACGCTGCAAGAAAAAGGGGGGTATGTGTGGCGCCGCGGGGGATCGATCCCTCGACCCCCTGATCCACATCCGGACGCCGCACCACTACGCCATGCTACGAACACTGTCAGAACAGGGGATTAGATCAAGGTAACACATCTCATGCCATGCCCTGCACTGCACCAGCGAGCCGACGACAGATACGCTCGCTGGATCTGCCGGAGCTAGCTACTGCTGCTCTACGAGGAGGAAGACTACCCTACTGCTACTGCTGCTACTGCACGCCACATCTACCTGCTACTACACATACTACTGCTACTGCACATAACAGGAACAACTCCAATCTGCACCAACATCTGCTGCTGCCGCACGGGGCAGGGGCTTCCTGCAGCCTACTCGCCGGATCCAACGAGGGAGAAGGGAGGAAGAGGACCGGCTCACCTCGGGGAAGAAAGAGGAGCCGCACGGTGGAGGAGACCGGCCGGAGAGGAGGGAGACGCGCGGGAGAAGACCCTGCTGCAGATTGATGTCGAACGGAGGTAGACGAAGCATATCACCGGAGAAGACGCTTTGACGTGCTCCTGGCTGGCGTAGTAGACGTCCCTCGACCTCACCGAGGACGAAAATGGGGCGCGGGCACCGTCCCCGTGCCCCTGGACATGGCCGCCGGCGCTGCTCGACGGAGAAGGCGGGGTAGACGGCGGCGAGGGGTTCTCTCTCTCTCTGCTCCTACTCTAGAGAGAACTTACCAGGGACAGGGAGGAGAAAAGGAGGGAGGTGGCGTCGGCGCTGGAGGAAGAAGAGGGAACCCTAGGGATGGAGGAAGGTTCCCTCCATCTTATATTACCTCGGGGGAGGCGCTTGAGCCACAGGATCGAGCCATGGAGAATCGGTGGAGGAGGTGGAGTCGTACACAGTGACGTAGACGGAGGAGGAAGAGGGACGCGGGATGGGCTGCGAGGGGGGAAGGAGAAATGGGCCGCTAGGTGGGAGGGAGCCCCCTTAGCGCGCGAGATAGGGAAATAGAGCCCCCTGTCTATTTCCTTTTAAAAAATAAAACAGAGAAAGAAAAAAATAGGCACAGGACAAAATAAAAGGGATAAAATCAAATGAAAAATTGCCCTGGACCTGAAAATGAACCAGCTATTTAAATAAAATACTTCCAGCATTTATGGGGCTACTTTCATAAATCCAAAACAACATTTATTTATTCTGTTTTGTGATTTATATTCACCCTCAAGACCAAGAATAAAACTCCAAATCATCACATCATCATCTCTACAATAACCTCTAAACACAAGACATTTTAAAACAGCTTTTGGGAAGATGGAATTTTGAACATGAGATAATAGGAAAGGGAAAGGGTTTGAAATTGCAATGAGCTTTGAAAATACCTAGCAACCACTCCTACACACCACACACCATCATCACATGGCATCAACACAAGAAATTACAAGGCCCACTCCAAGACATGGCAAGGTATAGATGCAAGCAACACAAAGCATGGTAAGAATGGTACGACATGGATGCATGCATGCAAAAGAAGAAATACAAGGTGACACATGAAATCATACATGCATAGATAGCTCTCATGACAATGTCAAGGTGGTCCCACATGGAAGGTTACAAAAAGGGAAAGCTTTACACTTGGGTCACTACAACTACAGAGCATTGGCGATCTTAAAGCCCCTGGTCTCGATGGTATGCCGGTGATCTTTTATAAAAAGTATTGGGAGACAATTGGGGAGAAAGTAGTGGAGGAGGTTCTCAGCGTACTGCATGGAGGAGAGATGCCGGAAGCATGGAATGATACCTGTGTAGTATTGATCCCTAAAGTACCCAACCCAGAACGAATGAAGGATCTACGACCTATCAGTTTGTGTAACGTGATCTACAAGCTTATCTCGAAGGTTGTTGCAAACAGGCTAAAACAGATACTGCCGGAGGTGATAGCTCCAAATCAGAGTGCCTTTATCCCAGGCCGTTTGATCACGGATAATATCTTGCTCGCCTATGAACTCACCCATTTTATGCAGAATAAAAGATCTGGAGATGTGGGGTATGCGGCTCTAAAACTCGATATGAGCAAAGCATATGATAGAGTTGAATGGGAATTCCTGAAAGCGATGATGCACAAAATGGGCTTTGCGGATGCATGGGTACAGCTGGTTATGAAGTGCTGCACCACAATAAAGTACACCTTTAGATTCAATGATACTGTCACGGAGAAGCTTGAGCCGGGGAGGGGACTACGACAGGGGGACCCAATATCACCTTACCTGTTTCTGTTCTGCGCGGAAGCCTTCTCATCTCTACTCAACAACGCTGAACAAGAAGGGAGCCTTGAGGGAGTTAAAATATGCCGCAATGCTCCGAGATTTAATCACCTACTGTTTGCAGATGACCCGTTGATTCTTCTGAAGGCTACAGAAGATGCTATACGTCATTTGCAAAACATCCTGAAACTGTATGAGGAATGCTCGGGACAAACTATAAATGTTGACAAATCGGCCATCATGTTCAGTAAGAATACCAAGCGGGGTACCCGGAGGAAGCTGCTGGACCTGTTGGGATTAACAAGAGAAACGTGGAATGAGAGATACTTGGGGTTGTCTGTGTTTGTTGGCCAGTCGAGGACCAAAGCGTTTGCATACCTAAAAGACAGAATGTGGCAATGCATTCAGGGTTGGTTGGAAAAATTGCTGACAAAAGCAGGAAAGGAGATACTGATTAAAGCGTGTGCCCAAGCTATTCCAATCTTTGCAATGTCGGTCTTTGATCTCACAAAGGGTGTATGCGAGCAAATGACGTCAATGATTTGTCGGATTTTTTTGGGCACAGCAGGAGAACGACCAGAAGATTCATTGGCTTTATGCGGAAAAACTGACTAGACCAAAGAAAGAGGGAGGCTTGGGTTTCAAAGATCTGCACACTTTCAACCTAGCAATGCTAGCTAAGCAAGCTTGGCGCCTGTTGGAAAACCCTGAATCGCTATGTGCACGTGTAATGAAAGCACGATACTACCCAGCTACGGACATCCTCAACGTTGAAGCCAAAGAAGGGATATCATATGCATGGCGCAGTATACTGCAAGGAGTGGCGGTGCTTAAGAAGGGGTTGATCAAACGAGTTGGCGACGGCACTACGATCAAGATCTGGGAGGACCCATGGATTCCACGCAACTGGGATAGGCGACCGTTCACCCCAAGGGGACATACGATCATCTCAACAGCAGCAGAGCTAATGGATCCGTATACGTCCACCTGGGATGAGCAGCTTGTTTCCTTCATTTTCTGGGCCCCCGATGCGCAACTGATCCTGAGGATCCCTGTTAAGGAGGAAATGCAGGACTTTTGGGCTTGGCACCCTGACCACCGAGGCGCTTTTTCGGTCAAATCGGCCTACAAATTCTGCAAGAAAATGCAAGAGGTAGATGCAGGAGAGATGGGCAGCGCTGAGCTGGATGGCGACGGTTTCAACTGGGTAGCGATCTGGAGAGCACCATGCCCGCTGAAAATCCAACAATTCCTTTGGAGAATCGCTACTAACAGCCTACCGGTAAGAGTTAATCTACAAAGAAGGGGCATCGAGGTAGATACCCGTTGCCCAGTATGTCAGCGACGAGATGAAGATGGGAGTCACTTATTCTTCTAGTGTAAGGGATCTAAGCAGCTGTGGCGGACCCTCGGGTTAGAGGAAGTGAGACGAGCATGCATGTTATTACATGATCCGAAGGAGGTGGTACAGGTGCTGCTAGCTGGTTCCCCTACACAGACAACGACCATCATTGCACTGCTATGGACCTGGTGGAATGCACGAAACAAATTCAGAGTGGAGAAGACACAGATCAATATACAAGCGCTGGGCTGGCAGACACGACGTACAGCTGACGAGTACATGGAGTTCTTCGGTGGGAGGAAACAGAGCCAGGAAAGAGCGGTCACGGGATGGACAAAACCTGAAGTTGGCATACTGAAAATAAACTCTGACGGGAGTTACAATAAGGATACTTTGACAGGAGGCTGGGGCTATATTATCAGGGATCATGAAGGGGATGTCGTGGTCACTGCTGCGGGACGGCTACACCACGTCAACGACGCACTACAAGCTGAAGCTGAAGCTTGCATCCGAGCTATCTACAAGGCACAGGAGTTGGGCATTGGCAACGTGGTGATGGAAACAGATGCCTCTACTTTGGTCTCGGCGATCAGGACATCAAGATATGATCTGGCTCCAAATGGCATTTTGTTCCAAGAGATCAAAGCTTTTGCTTCTCTAAACTTTATTTCTTTTGACATTGTTCGTTGCCCACGGGCTTGTAACAAGGTTGCAGACGCTCTTGCGATGCATGGGTCGAAGATGATGCTTGCACCCCAAGCCGTATGGCCGGGTCTTGCTCCTACCTTTGCCCAAGGTCTCGTTGCCGCCGACTATGGCTGGCGTGGTGATTAATGGAATGAAATGTTCCCAGTTCAAAAAAAAATCTGTTTCAGTAATGCAGTTTCGATTGTCGGCTCTTTTCTTGAAAAGGGAATTAAAGAACAGAAAAAAACCTGCAATAGGTGATCATAACGCAGAGCTATTCCAGAGGCAGAAAAAGGAAACACTTTTTGCAAGCTCGTTCCGCATCACATCCGTAGCAGTGGGTGCCGGCAAAATAGACTATTGAGACACGAAGGTAAAACATAGGATAGTAAGGTAGTTCCAACAGCAAAATCACAAGTTGGAAGAAATACCCTCACCACCAGCCTCTCAGCTGTGATTCAAATGGAACAACCAGCCAAAGCTGAGAGATACTGGTAATCTTCCCGTCGTATGATCCCTGATCAGATACTAGTAATCCTTTGTTCAAGGGAGAATCAGAAAAACAACTACCCAGTCTCATCTTTTCATCGTCGACCTCGACCCAGTTAAGCCAAAACTAGTGTCAGCAAACAGGTTCAGCTAGTAGCAGAAGCAGTAAGGGCAAGGCAACAACAAAAGCCACCACTACATCCAAGCAAAACAGGTTCTACCTTCTACGGTGATGGGATATACAGGTTTCGCAACAGAGAAACTGCAGCACCTGCGGGCTACAGCTACAGCAGCTCACTTCTTGCCCCGGCCCTTGGACTTCTTGGACTTCTTCTTGCTCTTCTGCTTCTGCGCCGCCTTTTTGGAAGTCGAGGCCGCAGCTTCTCCCGTGTCAGCTTCATCATCGTCTGAGCATCCGTCGGCGTCGGCGTGCGTCTCGACAGCAGCCGCTGCAGCATCATTGCCACTGTCATCCATCCATGGGAACGTCGCTTGGTTTTCGATCCTGCATAGCCTTGCAGCAGTCACCATGCGGAAGATCATCGGCAGTTTGTTCTCACCCTTCAACAGCTTCTCCACAGCAAGACAAGCATTTCTCTGCACCCTGTGATGACACAACCAATTTTCATGCGCAATTGGTGAATTCTCACAAGACGTGAAGGTACGTATCATGCAGAAAGATGACACTCTACATGCCACCTATCAAATGCGATGTGGCATTTGTACTTCCTTTTAAGAAATCTATCTATAGATGGCCCTGAATTAACATTTGCTTACCTGTCAGAACCATTTTCAAACTCTCTGCAGATGCACCTGATGTCTTCCAGCAATCGTTTATCAATCGCTGCTAGAAGGCCACCACCTTCCAGCCATGGAAGGGCACTTATAAGGTATTCAATAACGCGCCTTGGATCTTTCTGCACAAGTTAGCTTGTTTAGAATAACTTGGCAGCTGGGAACAGTGGGACAAACTGGATGATAAGAAAACAAGAATTATAACATATATGAAACTCACCAGGCCATCCTTATCGGCTTTTAGAATCTCAAGCTTCTCAAAGAGTATATCCACAATCTCTATCTTGCTCCTATGCTCCATCTCATTATCTTGTACAGCCTTAGGAATGTTTCCAAAAGTAACATTGCCAGACTTATCACCATCAGATTTTCCAGGCAACGGAGTCTCTTGTACAGAACTTGGTTCTTCAGGACACAGAAGAGCCATTATCTTCGGAACATCATGCAAATCCTCTTTGCTGATCATATAAGCCTTTAAGTTTCGACAGATTACTGGGCCCTTGGGTGAACCAATAACTACCATATTATCTCCGATTGCGGCGAGTGCATCAGCAAGCACTCTTGTGAAGTTGCTCGGTGTGCGGGACTTCATTTGCAAAGCATGTACAATCTTCTGAGAGAACTCCACAGGTAAATCCTTAAATACTTCATTCCTCAGAAGGTTATGTGTGACCTCATAGCAATTCCCCAGAGAAAGAGTAAGGATCAGCGGATAAAGTGTAACAACTAGTCTCAGGAGGACTGGCTTGTATGAAGTACTAGAAGGACTTGAAGTCTTATGTACCCATTCCTGGAGCATATGCTTGGTCGTCAAGATGGTCATAATTGTCTGGTATATGAAACGGCCTGATGAGTATGCCAAACGATCAAGATCTGAATCTGGGGCCGATTTAGATACCAGGCAGGTGTCAATGTAAAGCTTGCTGGTACGGCACTCCAGCATATTGACCAACAGAGATTTCGTGCAGCATATAAAATCATTTTGTATCAAGTATGATGAAGCCATAAACCCAAGGCACTCCATAAGACCCACATAGCATATTGGGGATATGTAGTCTAGTTCATCCTTCCACTTTACATTGAAGGTAAAGTCAAGAGCAAGCTTAAAGTTCAAGATCAAGGAGGATCTATCACCGCAACTGTCAAGAAATCTCTTGAAATATCGAAAGAATTCTGCCCACTCAGAATTACTGTCCAGGTACTGCAGTAGTCTTGAGAGTAGCTCTTCGTCCAATTGTGCTGCGTGAAGCAGGAGCATGGTTGTTCTCCCAAGATGCCCATGAGTCAAATCTTTATTTGCTGGGCGAAGATTTGCACTAAGAGAATCAGCAATCAATCCATATGAAGCTGGTGAGTCAAGTAGATGCAAGAGGCTCCTTGTTGTCCCATCTCTCCACACAAGAAAAACTAACTCAAAGAAGCGACGCTCACAGAGAACAAAGAAGCTTCTTAGCTTCATTTTTGGCATACTGAACTGTGGTTCTTCCAAAAACTTTGCAATCTCATTTATGATAAGGATAGTCCTCACCAGGGTATAAGAAGATGATGGCTTTGGAGAAATTTGAACAATGGACTCCAGCCTCTTAAGTACACTGAAACCAACAGAAGACAGCTCATTTATCCAGAAAAACTGAGCACATGAGTAACACTGAGGGGCACCCAAGAAACATCTCTTGCCATCTTGCTGCAAAGAATTTCTGCCAGCAGTAGAAATCCAACTTGCATTCACGTTAAGCACTACATATCTGTCAACTTCACCATCCTTCCTCAGTCCAAAGTACTTGGCACAAAGATCTTTATACATAACTGCATAATCATTTAATTCTGGACCATTGGTGTGGCGAAGATGAGATAGTACTTTGATTACGATCGACTTCCAGTGATTCCAGACATAAAACAGAGTTTGGGGTGACATCTGGTTAGATGCCAGCATATTACTACAACTATTTTCATCTTCAGATCCTGGCCCTAATTCTATATTGTATCCAGAGGCTCGAGACTGAAGATGAACATCAACAATTGAACGGGAAGCAACAAGTTCAACTAACAGGTTTGCACATTTTCTGCCCTCAACCAAAGTGCGATTTAAACTGGAAAGAGACTTATTCACATCTGACAGTGCATCAGCTTCCACGCAAACAAAGCAGTAGAAGCACTCAGAGACCTTTTCCGACATCTCTTTGGCTCTTGACAGCAATTGTTCCTTCTCTGCATATCTTTTGGGAGGCCACCCTCTACCATTTGAGGACCATAAAGAATCCACAATGATATGGAGGAGGAGAAGCTGTGTCGCATCCTCAAACAAGCCTGCCTTCTCGAGCATGTCTACCTCCAGTAAGACATCTCCATTATGCTTTGCTATTCCTGCAGCTTCTAGGAAATTACCCATCTCCATCTCTAAACTCCACAGTTCATCAACAAGATTCCTAGAATTTAGGAATGCCCGTACATGATCCATAGAGCTGAAAGCTTTAACAAAAGGCATCATATGCTTTATGTCACCACGCTCAAAATAATGTTGAGCACAATTATCCAGGTACTTTGTTCTAATTGCAGAAACCTCCAAGGATTTTGAATTCTCAAGCGAATGTTCCTCTTCTAACTGTTGCAGAAACTGCAAGCCCAGATTGAATAAATTTTTCCCTTTTGAGCACATGGAGAAAAACTTTGTGTAACATTTAGCTTTCAAGAACACTTCAGCTGCCTCCGACCAGCATTCAGCCATAGCTAAACAATCACCAGCATCCTCAAGTTTAGAAGTACCACATTTTTGCATATAGACCATACCTATCGCAATGCAAAGAACACAATGTTTAGTCAGACAGATCTTCGTGGAGTCTGAGGTAAAATTATCCATACGAAAACTAAGAAAATAGCATGTCCAATTTATGTAGGGACATCATTTCGAACTTTTTTCCTTTTTTTAAATTGATGACATTTTCTTAGACAAGAATAAAGTAAAATATCATCGAATGATGAAATCTCAAAGTATGCATACAGCTTTGAAATTATGGAGAGTTGGCAGACCTGCTTTTTTGTAGTCACCTAATTTTATATAGCAAGTAGCAGCTTTCTCATGCATGCCTATGGACTCGTAAATCTCTGATGCTGTTTGCAACGAAGCCTTGCCCAACTCCAGATTTGTTGAGATGACACGGTTCGCAGTCATTACAAGTCCAGCAGCTCTTGCCAACTTTTCTCTGTGCGCATCACCAGCCTTTTCAAAGCACATAGTAGCCATCTCAAATTGCCCCTCATTGAATAACTACAAAAGGAAAGAACTTGTGACATGGAACAACAATGGTAAAACTGTAAACAGATACACGCTATGACCTGCCTAACAAAGAACTTGTGTGCATAGAACAGTTGTGAGACAAGAAAGCCATGAATTTCACAAGATTAAGAACACACAAAAAATCACTCAATAGGCAACATAATGCATGGTAAATTAAAATTGCCTTTCCAGACTAAGCAAGTAAGGATCACCAACCTTGGTTCCCCGTATCCTCCAATCATCACTGCTGCTCCCTGTCTGCATCGCCTGAATGAGGGAAGAATCAAGTAATCTAACTTCTACAAGACACAACTTCTTCCAGTAGTCAAACATTGGTCGACAGTAATTCTCTGTATTTTCACATATCCAGAGTCTTTGTCTGGTGCGTGTGACTGCAACATATAGTTGCTTCAGCTCTGAACAGAGAAGATAATGCTTGGTTCTGTCGAAACCCGGATGAGAGATCTCTTCAGAGTGTGCTATAATATCTTTATCTTTCATGTAGCCATAGAGAACCCTCCATTTGTTTCTTAAAGGCGACGAACCAAAAAAGTTGTACAACAGCACATCCTACACAATATCTCTGAAGTAAGTATACATTTTGCAACAATGTGTTTTGCAATTAAAATATTTTGCAAATTGAACACAGATGAAACTGAATTTATAGAGCCATACCTGAAACTCAAGGCCCTTACATTCCACAATGGTCAAAACAAGAGCTTGTTTACCAACAAGATCAATAATTTGTTTTTTGGCAGCATCATCACGAACTAATATGACTTGCTCAGCACCAAACCCATGCAAGTTGCCATGTTTAATTTTGTTTTCTCCAAAAATAGTCATAATTGCATTTTCATCGTTATCAGACTCCAGCAGCACAGGAGCTTCTCCATATACAAGTCCAGTCTCTGGATTGAGCTTGTCAACACTTGACGGGAAAAAGAAGTACAGAAGGCTCATGATACTTTGTGCCATACGGAGGATGCCACAATGTGTGCGAAAATTCTGAGACAGTTGGAACATATCAGAAAGATGGACTTTTTTCCCATGTTTAAGTCCTTGATTAGATGCTTCAGTTTCTGCGAGGAATGCAGTATAAAACAGCGAACGGATATCTTCAAACCTGAAATCTATACCCCTTGCTATAGTCTGTGCAGTATCACCAGCAAAAAGGAAGCCTTCCTTGATGTTCATACAGACATACTTAAGAAGTGCTATTTGTGTCATGGTGAGATCCTGTACCTCATCTATGTAAACAAAATCCACCATATCACCATTGTAGCCCTCAGATACAAGACTACTGTGAAGACTATTGACGAAATCTGACAAATCAAACTCCTTCGCAATGCATTTCATACTCTCATATTCAAGGAATATATCATAAATTATATCCCTCTTCTCATTGTTCAAAGATGAAAACCTTTTATCTGAAAGCATCACATAATCCTGTCTTCCCAGTTTGCCAATATAAGGCCTGCTTGCTTGATATGAACCCTTTATATGAGAAATTATTTCAGTGAAGACAGTGGACGCCGCAAACTTCTTTGTTAGATCTGCATTAAAACGAGGCCAGTAGAAAGTAGCAAATTTTTCATAGGTAACTTCCTTCAATTCAATAAAAGTATGCACCGCACGAGATCTTGAGTGGCCTCTCTCAAAGCTTGTCTTCATTTCACCATAAAACACATCAAAAAATGATGTCCGGCATGTTCCATCAAGCATCATCAAAAACTTACGGTATGTTATAGTAAGAGGATAGTGCTGATGAGGTAGATCGCAAAAATTGTCAGGAATTTCTGTAAACTCTTCCAGGTCATCCATGATGTCATGCATGTGAAGATTGCTAGACTGGTCAGAGACATCACCGGTGCCAAATCTATAAAGGGTTGAAGTAAATTGAAATTAATACAAGGATTAATGTTGGTACAAATCATAAAAGAAGCAAAGTGAATATCTTTCAAAGAAATCAATGAACCAGCTTGCAATGTATGATAATTTCAAAACAGAGCACCAAGCGTGCCTTGGTTAGCTAGTCATGTGAGTGGCCGAGGGCACGCCAAGCCCAGCCGCATTCAGGGCCTGGCCAGCAAAGTGTTGCTCATGATTAGTTTTTCTCTTTTTATAAAAAACCACTGGGGTAGTTCCAATATGTGTAGTTTTTAATAATTTCAATAATCATACTTTAAAGAGAAAATGCACCTCATATGGATAAAAGATTGACCCTTCAAAAGGTATGACGAAGGGCATATAGAATATGAGATTAGAAATGCAGCAGAACGGAGTACGGGGGGTGGGGGTGGGGGGAATGGCCAACCCATGCACACGTTTTTGTCTACTTTAAATAGTTGTACGAAAATCAGTTCCAAAATGGTGTGAACATGTACAAACTTCTAGGTAAGGCCCTAGTTGAACAGATTTACCTTTTAAGTCCAGAAATGTGATTTTTTATGGCTGAACACAACTTTGGGCTTACAGTGATAAACACTTGTTTCACAAAACTTTCTCCTGCGTTCTTCAGTGGCATAATATTTTTGTGATCCAGCCCTGATAAATCATCTCCATCCAAATGTAGACCTTGGGATGCAATCAGTGACTGTTGCTCTTTTTGAATCAGTTTCATTGTCAATACAGTGGTTTTTCCGGTGCCTGACCTCCCAAGTATAAAACTAGTGAGCGGGAATTGGATTATCTCCTGCTCTTCATCAGTCAGTTCAAAGGGGATGTCGATTTCAGACCCATCAGTAGCTGTCAGCAAATGCTTTGCCACACCAGATGATAAGGAGTAGAATTTCATCAGTAAGAAGCTTTCGCTAACTTTTGAATTCTCCATGGCATATGATGTATCCACGACATCATGCTCTTCATGAACAGCAACTTTGCAATCCTTGTTATAGCGGATAATATCATGCTCAATATGCCAAACCATAGGAACCTCCAGTTTCCTGTTACACAGACAAAAAGGAAAGCAAATATTAGAAGAATTTTCTATATGCAATTCACTTTTAGGCATGACTATGCACAAAGAGTTCATCTCTCTAAGTATCAGAGGTATAAATAATCCAAGGAACCGGAGTAAGCCCATGAACAATAAAAGAAACACATACCCATGTGTCTGCACTCTCCTGCAATGATCCAGGTAATCATCTGTGTACATGGAAAACAGATTCTCAAGACGCTGAACAGTTCTTGCAACATTTTGCTGTGACAGTAGGTCCCAAACCCTTATTATCTGAAAATACCGTCCTTCGGTTTTCTCCACATCAGTACTCCAAACAAGATACAGGTTCCAGACCTTGTATACCTTTGCAAGATGAGAAACACCAGGTATATCAAGGTTCTTAACTGTTGTCCTCCAACCATCTCCAAGTCTGATAAGCTTTTGGAGTACTTCCTTCCTGAGCTGTGGTGATTTTAGTTTGGTGAAGGACTTTCTAAACTCGTCACTAAGAATGACCTGTTGAATATATGAATACCAAAAACAGAACATGAGAAGAAGTGTATACGAGAAAAATGAAAGAACAGTGTGTTCTTCAAGAAACCTAAAAGGTTCACAAGATGATATGTCCTGAAAACTAGAAAAGACCCACATAATTGGCGTAGCATGGTACAAAGTACCACATGTCCTGAAAATCTTAATTACAAACCTCTCACAATCCAATGACAGAGCAAACAGCCTAGCAGAGACAAGCGAACCACATACATGATTCCAAAAAGTAAAAGACAAATCTATCTATGAACACAAACAAAACCACACTGTAAAGGAATCTTAACACACAAGTACATACATGTGGTTTGGATTCTGGGTAATTGAGTGCAGAGACATATTAGAAAACATGGAAACAAAGTCAAACTAGCTGAAACCATGGTACATACCTTCCATCTGGTATTGCTAAAAACCGCTGAATCAGCATTAAGAAGATCATCAAGTTCATCAAGCTCTTGCTTTACTTGCACAACTAACTTACAGATGGTTGCGTCATTAGTGGCACTGAAAACAGATTTACGTCTTTCTGCATCAGCAACAAGGTCTGCCCATTCGGTCCCACTTTTATACAGTGTATGAGCATTGCCAACAATCCAAAGACAGTGCCTACATGAATAAAGCATCCATCAGATAATTCATATCATCAGTTTGACATACTTTGAACAGCAATCAAAACAAGGGACCGCAAAAAAAAAAAAAAAAAAAAAAAAAAAAACCTGATGCCCACCTTGCTCTAGTAAGAGCAACATTTGTTCTTCGGTTATCAGCAAGAAATCCAACGACTCCTCTCTCATTGGATCTAACAGTTGATAGTATTATTATATCATCCTCTTCTCCTTGGAAACCATCAGTGGATTTCACCCGCACATGAAAGCCATCACATGTATCATATTTTTCACCAAGTCGGCTTTTAATTGCATCAACTTGAGCTTTATATGGAGAGACCACACCGATGCTGAGCCCTTGGTCTATCCTTTTCCAAGCTGCAGAAAAAACATAAATGCTATGCTTACTGATCTTTAGGGATCAATTTTTGGGTAAGACTACTGAAAGAATTTTCTACTCCCTCCGTTCCTAAATATAAGTCTTTTAAGATATTTCACTAGGAGTCTACATACGGAGCAAAATGAGTGAATCTACATTCTAAAGTATGTCTATATGCATCCGTATGTAGTTCACTAATGAAACCTCTTTAAAGACTTATATTTAGGAACGGAGGGAGTAGAGCATATTTAAGTTGATTCTATATCACCAAACCATTGACATATCATGCTTTTCCACTACAAAGTCTGAAGATAATAGAAGTGACTAAATCGGGTCCATGCAGTGGCGAACAACTCTACTAGAGCATAATGTTTCATCTTTCATGTCATCTAATTACTGCTCTCCTTTTTCTAAACAAAACTGTAATATTGTCTACCAAACAGGGCAATAGAATAGAAATTTCATAAAGCCGGATTGATGCAATTAGCGAATTATCATATCACGAAATGCTCATAGAAAACTGGACTTTTGAACATATACTATTGTAACGAACACCTTTCTACCAATGATTGTTATGCAGTACAATAACGGAAGACCGTGTAAGCTTCTAAAGATGATATGATTGTTATGCAGTATGCAGTACATGAATGGAAGACCATGTATGCTTCTAAAGATCCCATGTTATATTAGCCAAGTAGCTTTTTAAAAAAATGGAAAGGAGAACATTAAGGTCAAAGAAAGGATAGAGCTCAGCTTAGACATACATTTAAAGATGGTATGTATTAGGTGCAAAACAACAGCAACTTCAACCATGTTTCTGCGACTGTTTCCTGCGCCCTCTTTGTCTTCCCTTCCATCAGTGACATTTATAAACGTGTAGCTGCCAAATGGGAGGCATGTGTAATCCTTGTTATAACTAGGAGACAGGACATTGGAACCATCTAAAATCTTCCTCTCATAAAACTGAGCATTTGGAAAGAAGCTGATACAAGGACTCATGCGATACTGTATATTCAGCAAATGCTTATCAAATTTGAGCATGACCAATCTCCCAAATAGACTTGTCTCAAATCCAGCTTCTTTGCATACCTAGAGATAAACAATGAAAGGTAAGAAATTAAGATTACCAAAAACAGATCAATAACAATGGAACATGAAAGAAAGATACATTTCAGTATCAGAAGTTTATCTTGTTGATAAATGCACAAATAACTAATAGATGAAGCATGATATTAATGATAAAGGCTGTTCTTCAGTATTAGAAGTTCATCTTGTTGATAAATGCACCAATAACTATTAAATGAAGCAAGACATTATAAAGAGGGTGAGGCAGAACCTTACTTTGCTTTTAACCATTGCACTCAGCTGACAGTCATCTCCTACCAAAACAACATGTTTTAACCAATGCAGACGTAGTGGGATCACCAATTCACACTCCCTCACTTGAGCAGCCTCATCAACAATTAATACATCGAGGGGTGCAATCTCCATGTGATGTAACCGGTAAGAGCTAGAGGTGGTACAAAAAAGAAGTGTTGCATTACGTATGCAGAAACTCTGGACCCAGTCTTTGCCTACTCCAGTGGGTAAATTAAGCGAGTGTAGCAGATCTTTAAGCAATTTAAGGCATGAAGACCTTGCTCCGTCCAGTTCCTTCTCAATAGAAAATACAGGCTGTGCACAAACAGAGTTTTCAGTTGACAGACAACCAAGGCCCCTTTTCAAACCCTCATCAGTCAAGCCTACGTCGCCCAGAAGAGTGCCAAAATTTTCTAGCATATTAAGCAATAAGGATATATTTATGACACTATCACGAGAAAAGCAGCTTCCAGGAAGGTGAACCCACAAATTCATTATGCATCTTTTCAGAGCTATTGCTGTCGCATCAAACTGTTTCTTTATGAAGTCCCGAAAGCACACTGGATCAATTCTGCCATCATCCTCAAGAAGCATATCATAGCGTGAAGCACAGTCTTCAAAAAAGGATATCATTGAAGCTATTCTGTAGTTCCATCCAGACAACGATGAAAAGCACTCCACAAGTTCATCGACACGGAAATCCAAGAAAACTTCCTGAAGATCGTCGGTGATGTCCATGTTAGACCTGCTTCCAAATAGCAAGATATCTCCAAGAGAAGAAGGTAGACAAATGTTGTCAATGTGCTCATCGAAATCCTTCAAGGTTTGAAGGAAACGAGTGCAAACTCCAACAACAGCAACATTTGTGGGAGCACAAGTAAGAGTTCTGCATTTCAAACTCGCCAAAACCCACAGTAAAGCGCTAACCGTCTTGGTCTTCCCAGTACCTGGTGGACCCCATATAAGCTTCATGAGGTTCACATGCCCACATCGTACAGCTGAGATGACAGATTCAATAGCATCCAATTGTGATTGATTAAGCTTAACCGACTGTAGTTGCTCTGTGAAAGAAGCTAAACAGCCCCCATCCTGTTTAACACAGATACGGCACACATCCTCACCCTGCAAGAGCCAACAAAGAGGAGATCAAAGAGTTAGGCCCCATACAAATTTATAATGTGGTGATGAAAATAGCAAGTAAAACTATAACACAAGAAGTATTCATGTCATATTACCAGATTTGTGGGGGCTAAGAGCGACTTGATTACTGTGAAATTTTCATTCAGGTGCGTATTAAAGGTAAGTGCTTTCCATATCCGTATGTTGGTCGTGATATTATTGAGAAATATTGCATGTTTGAGTTTGTTTAAGTCTTCTTCCGAACCAATATTACTTGCAACTTTGACTCTGAAGCCCTTCTGGTATTCATCATCCATAGAAACCTCAGTGATCATTGCCAAGCAATATGTCACCCCATAGCGGTTTAAGTCTTCTGCAGCTTCAGGTTTTATGCTAGACATAATAAATATGTCACCATTCCTTGCAGAGTAAGCCCCGGTAGAAAAACCAGCATCATTGTCCCAAAAGTCCACATCCATAAAGTATGATCCTGGTTTTCCTGCTACCTCCATCGACAGTATTTTCGACGAGGGTGCTTCACTGATGAGTTCAAGGCATGAGCAAAGATCTGACCTTGTTTCTTCAATCAGAGGCACACGATAAGACTTGAGATAGTGATCAAGTGACTTGAAGTTGCAGGGAATAGTCTCAACCTAAACGCAAAAGAAGTCATAGATGAAATATGGTTATAGGTAGCAAAAGATTCTCCGACAGTTCCTTGAGCACACAAATGGCATGTACTTAATGCTAACAAAATAGCTATCTGGTCAATTTTATTTACTGCATGAACAAGCAAGGTTCGATACAGGGCTTAAGCTGCTCATATCATAATTTTCATAGCAAAACAATTTATAGTTCCTGCCACCAGATTGTACAGCATCACGACATGTATCTCTGTCATTAGGATGCATATATGACTTACACACCTACTCATTAGGATACAACATGTATGAGCACATATGGCAACAACAGCAACATGCAATTCCCGGAAATACCATGAGTCGCCAAGCGCACAACAATTTTATATGGTGCCATCAGACAGTCCAGGAATGACACTCAGCACATGGCACTTGCACATCCACGATACGTGGTCAGCAAACCCCTTAAACCCTAGCGCACGGATCACACACAGCTTGGAACTGACCCAACTAAGATTGCACATAAAAAGCAGCGAAGAACAGCGCGCTAAATGCAATTAATCAAGAAAGTCACCAGATTTAAGCACAACCAGAAACCTAACGCCCATATGCATGCATACACTTCACCGTCCACGTTCCATATATATGCAGAGATTCATACGGAAATAAAAAAAGCTCGAGCTTGGAAAAAAAAAAAGACTTGAAGTTGCAGTGAACTGTCAACCTGAACACAAGAGGTGATAAATGAAATATGATTATAGGTAGCAAAAGATTCACCAACAGTTCTTTAAGCACACAAATGGCATGTAACTGATGCTAACAGAAGAGCTATGTGGTCAATTTCGTCTACTGTGCAAAAAGAAGAAGCAAGGATCAAAACAGGGCTTAATAAGCGGCTCATGTCACAAGGATAAAAACTAAACCGTGGACATGATATTTTCATAGCAAAACAGTTTGTAATCTCTGCCACTAAATTGTACTGTATACAACATGGCGACATGTGTCTCTGCCATCAGGATACATGACTTGTCTGCTAAGATTTGCCTGGGGCTGCTCTGCTCGCCGGCCGGCCCGCCCCTCGCCAAATCTACAGCCACATTCCCAGAGATTCGGCCGACGCCGGCTAAATCGGCAGCCGCACAGGTGTGGCGCACCGGTTCCCCTAGCCACCGACAATGCCGCCGCCTCTCACCGGCCGGCCTTACACCCCAGATTCAAGAAGGGGGGAAAGGGCACGGGACGGGACCGCGGCGGCCCCCCTCATGGACGACTAGAACAGAACATGGACTCATTGCTCCCGGCCTCCCTCCTCGACGGCACACGGCCGACCTCCCTGGCAGCCTGGCACCGGCCTCCTCCTCCCGGCGGCGCCTAAGCTTCCTTTTTTTTTTTTAGGGAAGAGGACCGCGCCTGAGCTTAGCGTCCATGGACCGCGTTTAGATGGGCCTGGAAGCGAGCGTGCGTGCTGGGCCTCCGAAAAGAATAGCTCAAGAGCAAGAAGAATCGAGAAATTCCCACTCGATCGCCTCGAAAAAAAACGAAATTCCAATCAAGAGAAAGAAGAATCAGGAAAAAATTCTCGAAAAACAAAAAGGAACACAAGTATCATCTGCCACCACCCTTGGATGCTGTAAACCCTAGCGCACAGGACGAGACTGAAACCAAGAACGCATCACCGGATTTTTCAAGCACAGAAGACAGGCCCGGACTTGGGCAGCGCACCGAAGGCGATGGGTCGGCAACGATCACCGGATTTAGTAAGAGCGCAGCGCATGCGCAAGCACGCAGGCTGCAGTCATCGCCGGACCGGAGTCCGTACGACGTACGCGGGGATTCGAATCGAAAGAGAGAGAGAGAGAGAGGGGGGGGGGGGGGGGGAAAGGCCAGGCTTGCGGAAACCGCGCGCCCGGAGAGATGGATGGAAGAATCATCGTCGGGACGGGCGGAAGGATGGCGCAGGTGCGCGTGCGCGTACCTTGTCCCTGTAGAGGTCGTCGTCGCTGATCTCCTGCGCCGACCAGGAGAGCACCACGTCCTCCAACTCCATCTCCTCCCCCATGTATGTCGCCGCCGCGCTCCCGTCTGGCGCCGCCCTGGCCGCTCCGTCACGCGCGAGAGAGAGCAGCAGAGCGAGCAGGCGGCATTCGCGAGGAGGGGGAGGGGGTGGATGAAGTGGGTTGGTGTGGGGTGGTCTTGGCCGTCCGGAGGAAGAAGAGGGGGATGGCGAGGCTTGGGGACGGTCAAGGCGCGGCGGTGGCTGCGTGGAGATAAAGCAGAGAAGCAGCAGAAGGAGCGATGGATGCTCTGCTGCGTTGCGGGCAAAGCAAAGCAAAGCAGGAGTTGATCAGACGATCGGTGCAGTCCGCAGTGTACGTAAGTTATACTCTACTACTGTAAAACAATGGCGATGGTGGTGGTAAAAGATAGTACAGGGGGTTTGGAACGTCGACAGCCTTTTCCTTCCTTCCTTCCTTTCTTTCTCTCCACGGCGACCTGTAACGGCGGCCAGGGCGTGGCTCACGGCGTCTTCTCTTCCCTCCGTGCGTATGCAGAGGAGGGCGACGGATCGACCAACAATGCTTTCTCCCTCTTTCTCTCTCTCTATCTCTTCTGTGACACTCGTCTACGATCGGGGCAGTTTCGTCATCGTCGCAGCAAAACTGACGGAATATCCTCCTCCTGTACGTGAAGACGGAGGCGCCTCTCTCTCTCTCTCACACACACACCGAAAGTTGATGGCCATTCTTACCCGAAACGCGCCTGGCGCGCTCTGCCTGTGCTGCGCTGCTGCACGTTATCCGGCGACGAATAGGTTGGGCGCGCAGCTAAGCTACCAGTATATTCTGGACGTGTTGTACGTATACAGTATAACACACAGCATTTCCGTGATGTGAGACAAGCGAGAAAAAAAAGAGTGGGGAAACAGAAAAGGGAGTCGCTCGTTCTGAAGCGGGAAACGGGGAGGGCCGAGGGCGGGAAACCCAAAATCGATTTTTTTTTTTTAGGGGTAACCGAAAAATCCATGGGAGGAGGAGGACGGGACTCTGTCCCCGCGTGTGAAGCCCAGAACCATTCGGGCCTGCCTGCGAATACGGACAAGTGGGAGAGTGCGAATTTATGGTGCTCTCGGGCGCCCGTTTTTTAAAAATATAAAATAAAAACCATATTTAAAAGTTTTAAAAATAAATAAATATAATTCTGTGGAAACTTGTACGTGTTCGCGACGACGGATCCATGAAATTTTGTGTGGAAAAAAATTTGTAGTTTGTAAGTTGTACAAACAAAAAATTCTGACACTACACGAAATGAGGCCCATTTGAAGTTGCATATTTGTCTTTTTCTGTACGTCACACTACGTGTGAAAGTAAAACGTTAGGAATTTTTGCAGATGAATAATGTACATGTGTGTGTGTTTGTGTGTTTAACAAAAAACAATCAACTTTTTTTGCGTTGTAGAAAATGAGCTTCTGTAGGAGTGTGGTGACTCCGGATTATTTGCTGATTCTGGTCGGTGGTAGCGCCTCCTTGACGTCGTTCCAAAAACCGACGCTAGTGGTGATGCAGATCAGGTTTGGCTTCTCTTCGACGTGTCGGTCCTCCTAGACCGATGACGAACACTTTTCGTCGGCATTCTTCCGTGCGCACAACCAAGGGTTTCACCGGCTCGGGAAAGGAATAATGCCGGTGGTGGTTTTCCTTCTTCTGTGTCTTGCTTCGGCCATTGATACAGATTTTCATCTATTATAGGGTGGGGTATTATATGTAAAAATATTGGTTCAAATGAAGCTTCATTTTGTACAACTTTTGGTTGCGCCAGACGATTACCAAACTTCGATTGTCTTGGTAGGAGCAACGGAAAAATTAAAATATATAACTAAGTGTTTGTTTTTCAATAATGGATGATTTTTATTTATTTAAAATGAAGCATCAAGTGGACACAAACACAATGAACACACACTCGACCTCTGCGTAGATAGGATGCACACACACATAGAAAACCGCTGACAAATAATAAAGTAGTATAACATCAAAGCTATGCCTAAGTGAGAGGAAAAATTGAAGCGATCAAACCCGTAAATGACAAACTACAACAAATGACCATATTTGCATCAATCATCTCATACCATCACAAGGACAATGAGATTCTTCAACAACAATCCTTCCATGAAAAGATGGTCGCTCGAGCATATCGGGGTAATGCCTTCAACAAGGTGAGGACATCGTCATTGTCAGATATAACCAACTCGGGTCAAGCCTAGGTTTTCACCACGGAGTTCGAGACCACAAACTCGAGAAGCACTACCATCGAAGACAATCGTGTGTTCTTGCCACCACTTTTCTACTATCCTAACAGTTGCATGTGTTTTTGCCACCATTTTTCTATGACTTGACCCAGAGGATATGAACCACCGCGGGGCTTTACCAGACGGACTCTGACTCCAACAACGACAAGGGAAGGAGTGGTAGAGGCAAAGGCAAAGGCTAGGCCTTTGGAGTGGCTAAGAGTTTGTAAACACGGGTGAACTAATTTTTGATACCTTTCGGCATTTAGGTGATTTAAATTAACTTGCACATCACCGAATGTCTTATTTCCTTCTATTAGAAAGCTTCAAGTGTGTAGAAGAAATACTACGCCAGTATGTGCAATGCGTTAAGTGGATTGTATTAGAGAAACTCCAACGCACCGAGCTAAATCGTCCGTCCGCGCCCGCGTCCATTTTGGTCGGCACGCATGAAAGTGGAGGCCCAACGCGCCGATCCAAATCCAAAATGTGTATGCTTCGCGTCCACGCAGACCCATTTCCGGTCGAAAATTACGCCTGAAATGCGTTAGCGCGGACGCGCACGCGCCTTCTCATGTCCTTGCCCGTCCACAAATGGCGCCCACACTACTAGAAAAAAGGCTATTAGTGACGCACCTATTTTGCCTATTAATGGCGCACTATAGGTGCGCCACTATTATCACATCACTACTAATAAATAGTAATGGCGCATCCCTGATGCGCCATTGTTAATATACATAACAGTGGCGCACCACCTGGTGCGCCATTAGTAGGCCCAGAAATGCGTCACTGTTGTGGGTTTACTAATGGCGTACTTGTAGATGGTGTGCCACTACTATGAATATTAGGATTTTTTTAGCACATTGTAGCACATCATCATCATCGTCGTCATTATCATCATTGTAACATGTGCACTTTTAGATGGTGCACAGGTTACAAAATACATTATAGCACATCATCATCATCATCGTCAACTCCACAAAATACAAATGACATGCAATGATGTGCCTATCTCTTTCTCCCTCCACAAAATAGTTTTGTAGCACCAAAAGGTTGCCTAGTCTTCGCTAGCGATTAGCTCCAAATGGAGAATCACCGCTTGATAGTTGACACCTTATGGGTGCATCCCGGTGGATAGCTCATATGTTCAATCTTTTGTTCGAGGGACCGTCTGAGGGATTGTTTAAGGGGGAAAAATTCTAGCAGTCAGGATGCTGTAAATCCTAGCTGCGGGAATCTTCACCAACTCTTCTTTTATTACGCTACGAGTTGATAACGATTATATCCAACCTTGTATGCATCTTCATAGTGGTCCTGGGCTAGTGTTTAGGACAATTTTTTTTGTTCTCTACTACATTTCCATATAACTCCGTCCCACGCTTCTTCTCAACGGTGTTTTGCAGCGGCCCCGACTACTCCATCCCTGACTTTTTGGCCAAATTCCAGACGTTTTCCTCCTGACACTAAGATGTTGAAAGGGAGGCAGGTCTGGTTGCGGCCCAACGTTCGTTTCTTCTTCACCTAACTTTGGCTGGCGATGGAACGACGACAAGGCCCTATGCCTAGCGGTCGTGCCCCTCGTGATGGCAAGGTTGGCCTGGTGTTGGATCCTCATTGAAGGGGACATATCAAATTGCAGTCTTTTTGTGGTGTCTAAGTGATTTTCTACAAAATGCTTCGTATGAGTTATAATTTTTGGGATATAGTTACACGTTTGCCCCTAGCTGTGTCAATTCATGGGTTGTGTCCTTACTTTTTAGTTCTCGATTTAGCTCTTTGATTTGTCTCTCAGGTCATCTGTATGCCTTTTGACTGTTTGACAAATACTTTGAAAATACATATGAACTCATAAAAAATCAATCAAATAAGATATCAAAACGTTAAGTAAAATATTATATTTATGTGCATGACATTTGCATTCAGGAAAACGTATTGTTTAAACTATCCAAAGTTATTAATGTTATTAACACTAAACATAAAAAGGTATGAAATATATTTTTAATGAATAAAAATGACATATAAACATAGGTGATGTTTTCTGAACATTATGATATCTTATTTGCAAAAAAATTGAGTTCAAGTGAATTTCTTATGACTTTTCAAACAACTTTGACAATTACTTTGAAAATTCATAGGAACTAAAAAATGCAAACAAGATATCAGAATGTTCATCAAACATCACGTACATTTGCATGTCATTTTTAGGTGCCACCACAAGGGGCCTCCTCCAGATCTATCATCCTCGACAGAGGGGACACCATCAATTCACCGCCATGTACGGAGTCGTTGATCCGGGATCCTTGCGCCACACATCGTATGGTGCCCCTTGCTGAAGCCACCCTCCACAAAACGCCACCGAGCGATGCCAACCCCCGAGGAGAAGCACGTGAAGCAACCGATCTGATCCGCCGCAATGCGTTGGCCCTCCCAACCGCGCCATGCTCGCAAGGCGCCAGGGCCCCGCCATCCCCTTTGCTGGTGGTGTATGGGAGAGATGGTCGTCCGGCTTGCGCTCCGCCGTTCCTCGGAGGCGGCCGCGCACCGACAACGTTCGGACTTGCAACGCCGAAAATTCATTGCGTCCGCACAACCAGTGCTTGAATCCAGTGTCGCTGCCTCACCAGAGGCGGTGCAGGCCGTGTGGCGTCCGAACGCCATGGCAGAAGCGCAACCCCTTTGTTGGCGCCCCGAGCACGAAGCATGTCCGGCCTCGGACGATGTCATGGCGCGGCGTGCCCGTCGGGCGAGGCAGCGGGCACGGGATGCGGCGGAGGCCCTTGCGGCGATGGATGTTGGAGATGCGGAGTCACACTCTGTGACGCCTTGTAGGTGCACGAGTGCGGGCGACGCAACCGCGTCGTGGTGGACGTCGGCTCCTTCCAGGAGGGATCCATCATCGACTAGCACCGTCCGGGTTACCGGCTTCGATGAGGAAGAGTAGGGCATGAGAGACGGCGGGATCTCGACTCCCGTGAGCTGAATAGTCTCTCATGTCCTACTCTAACTCACCAGCGACCTGAACGATATTGTGAGGGGCGCAGCCAGCCATCGGATGAGGTTTGATTAGTATTAGGTTTACGTTGTATGTAATAATATGAATGTAAGATTTCTAATTTAAGTTATTTTAATATGGAATGCATTATTTGAGACATAATCGATCAGTGTTCACAAACATGTCCAGACGCGTTCGGATTTGCAAGTTGGGATTGTAAATGCTCTTGCCATGCCCATTTCCACCGTACCCATCTCCCTCACGCGGGCGCGCGCGCGCACACACAAGTCCATGAGCGAGCAATCACTCGCCGCGTCTGCCACCCTTCCCTCCCCTCTTCTTTTCACCCGCCCCGTGGAAAAGGGGGCCCGCGTCCCAAGACAGACACCAGCCCGGAAGGGAAGCCCTCTCCCACAAGCAAAAGATTTCTGCCTCCCTTCCCATTTTGATCGCCCCTGCTCTGCTCTGCTCTGCTTTTTCTCCGCTGCACACCACCAGAGCCACCACCACCTTGACCCCTCCCTCCTCCTCCTCCTCCTCCAGACGGCCACAACCAAAAACCCCATTCCCCCTCATCCCCCACCCCCCGCTCGCAAATGCCGCCTGCTCGCTCGGGCGCACGCGCGTGAGAGACACCGCGCCCGCGCCGGAGCCGACATGGGGGAGACGGATTTGGAGGAGGTGGTGCTCTCCTGGTCGGCGCAGGAGATCACCGACGACGACCTCTACAGGGACAAGGTACGCCCGTCCGCCCGCCCGCGCCATCCATCCACCCACCCATCCTTCCCTCCCGAGTCCCGACGACGGTCTCCGCGGCCGCGCCGCGCGGCGCGGTTTTGCAAAGCGTGGCCCTTTTTTTTCCCACTCTCTCTGTTCGATTCGTACGGGCTCCGGACAGGCGAATCGCGTGTGCATGCCTAGCTAGTGCGTGCGCTTCTACCACCCGTGCTTAAATCCGGTGGCTATTTTTGATACACTAAACTAGCCGCGTTTAGTGGAGCGCGCCGCCGTCCGCTGCGTTCTACCAGCACCAGTCAATTTGGGTCCATGCGCTAGCTAGGGTTTTTGAGGGGGGGTTTCTGCGCACGTGTCATGGATGCGCGATTGCCATTGTGATGTACCGGGTGCCATGTCTGAATAATTCGGGCTACTGCATTGCCCGTTGCTGTTGGAAAGAATTGTCACTGATTTGCTAGGTGCCGTGATGCGTGCCACCATTTGACAAGTGCTGTGCTGGGCAGGCTGTAGCATCATCTAGTCTCGCTCTGATTTTTTTCTTCTACATAAGGCGTTTTAAATGCCTGACAGGTGTGTAAGTTATTTCTCCTAATGAGAGAGACGCATCTTGTGATGCTGTACAACTTCATTTTGGTGGCAGAAATTATGTGTTGTTTTGCTCTGTCTACGGCTTGAGTATGGTCGGCGTCCTCCTTGTGACATGAGCAGCTTATAAGCGCTGCATTGGTCCTTGCTTGTTCTTGCAGTACTACTAGATGAAGTCGACTCCCTTAGCATTAATTACATGTCATTTCTGTGCTTAAGGAGCTGTTGGTGAATCTTTTGCGACCTATAATAATATTTCATTTATGACTTCTTTTGTGTTCAGGTTGAGACTGTTCCCAGTAACTTCAAGCCTTTTTTTTTCCTTTGCAAGCTTGAGCCTTCTTATTTTCGAATCTCTGCGTATGTGCTGACGGCAACATAACTGTTGCGCGCTTGGTGACACATGGTGTTTTCAGGGAATTACATGTTACTGTTAGTGCCATATGTGCTGACGGCAACATAACTGTTGCGCGCTTGGTGACACATGGTGTTTTCAGGGAATTACATGTTACTGTTAGTGCCATATGTGCTGACGGCAACATAACTGTTGCGCGCTTGGTGACACATGGTGTTTTCAGGGAATTACATGTTACTGTTAGTGCCATATGTGCTGATTCAGGCTAACTAGATGTTGATTTTCCACCATTTGTCAAGTATTGTGGTTGACTGTAGCATCATCTAGCCCGTCTCATGCTAAAAAACATTAGATAATACTCCCTCCGTTCCAAAATTCTTGTCTTAGATTTGTCTAGATATGAATGTATCTAGTCACGCTTTAGTATTTAGATACACTCATTTCTAGACAAAACTAAGACAAGAATTTTAAGACGGAGGGAGTATGTGATGTAAGTTTTAAAGGTCTGTTGGGAGATGATAGGTGTGTAAGTCGTCATATATGTATCACGATGAGAGAGATACATGTCGGGATGCTGTACAATCTGGTGGCAGAAACTATAAATTGTTTTTGCTATGAACAATTATGTCTATGGTTGACAAGAACAGCTTAGGCCCTGTATTGAACCTTGCTTGCTCTTACAGTAGATTAAAATGACCAGATAGCTAGTATTTTGTTAGCGTTAATTACATGTCATTCGTGTGCTCAAGGTCTGTTGGACAATCTTTTGCTACCTATAACCATATTTCATCTATGACATCCTCAGTGTTTTGTTTGAGACTATTCACTACAATTTCTAGTCTTTTTTGCAAGCCTAAGCCTTTTTTTTTTGGAACCTGTGCGTATGTATGGGCTCCGGACCGGCGAAGCGTATGATTGCATTTCCGTGCTAGGTTCCGGTTGTGCTTAAATCTGATGATTTTTTTCAATTAATCACATTTAGGTTGCTGTTGTTTGCTGCCTTTTATGTGCAATCGAAGCTGGGTCAATTGGATGCTCCAAATGATGGTTCTCTGTCTGTGTGTGGTCTATGCTCTAGGGTTTAGAGGGGTTATCTGACCACGTGTCATGGATGTGCAATTGACATGTGCTGAGTGCCATTTCTGGACGTCCGATGGCAACATAATTATTGCGCGCTTGGTGACACATGATACTTCAGGAAATTACATGTCGCTGTTGGTGCCATATGTGCTGATACGGGCTAACTAGATGTTACGAATAAATTTTATGCCACCAATGGGTGTGCCCATTGCTGTTGATAAGGATGACACACTAATTTTCTATGCCCATGCCGTACCACCATTTGTGAAGTGTTGTAGCTGGCTGCAGCATCATCTAGCCCATTTCATTCTAAAAAACTTTAGATAATACATGGTGTAAGTTAAATGTCTGTTGGGATATGATAGGTGTGCAAGTCATATATGTATCTTAATGATAGACATACATGTTGTGATGCTGTACAATCTGGTGTCAGAAACTATGGATTATTTTGCTATGAAAATATTATATCTGGTTGATATGAGCAACTTAAGCCCTGTATCGAACCTTGCTTGCTCTTGCTGTAGATTAAATTGACCAGATAGCTATTTAGCTAGCATTACTTACATGCCATTCTTGTGCTCAAGGAACTGTTGAAGAATCTTTTGCTACCCATAAGGCTGGTCGTAATGGGAGTATCATAAGTAGTATCATGCATGTCAATTAGACATATTTGATGAGGTGGCATGAAATTAAATGAAGAAAGAGAGGGTTGAGTATCATATTAAATGTCGTGCCACTATGCGTCATGCATGGCAATAAATGAACTGTTCTATGATACTAGCACATGATACTATGCATTACGGATGTAGTATCATACACTAGTATCATATGCATGATACTAGTATATGATACTCCCCATTACAACCAGCCTAACCATATTTCATCTATGACCCCTTTTGTGTTTAGGTTGAGATCATTCCCTGCAACTTCAAGTCACTTGATCACTATCTCACATCGTATCGTGTGCCTCTGATTGAAGAAACAAGGTCAGATCTGTGCTCATGCCTTGAACTCATCAGTGAAGCACCCTTGTCGAAAATACTTTCCATGGAGGTAGCAGGAAAACCAGGATCATACTTTATGGATGTGGACTTCTGGGACAATGATGCTGGTTTCTCTACTGGGGCTTATTCTGCAAGGAATGGTGATATATATATTTTGTCTAGCATAAAACCTGAAGCTGCAGAGGACTTAAACCGCCATGGTGTGACATATTGCTTGGCAATGGTCACTGAGGTTTCTATGGATGATGAATACCAGAAGGGCTTCAGAGTGAAAGTTGCAAAGAATATTGGGTTGGAAGAAGAAGATTTAAACAAACTCAAGCATGCAATATTTCTCAATAATATCACAACAAATATACGGATATGGAAAGCACTTACCTTCGATACGCACATGAATGAAAATTTCACAGTAATCAAGTCTCTTTTAGCCCCCACAAATCTGGTAATATGACATGAATATTCACATTTTAGTTTTACTTGCTATTTTCATCACCATTATAAATTGGTATGAGGCCTAACTTTTTGAGCTCCTCTTTGTTGGCTCTGTTGCAGGGTGAGGATGTTTGCCGTATGTGT
Organism: Hordeum vulgare subsp. vulgare; assembly: GCF_904849725.1. Lineage (NCBI taxonomy): Eukaryota > Viridiplantae > Streptophyta > Magnoliopsida > Poales > Poaceae > Hordeum > Hordeum vulgare. Next base: position 608,459,724 of record NC_058519.1, on the reverse strand, counting down.
GCTAAACAGGATGGGGGCCTTTTGGCTTCTTACACGGAGCAACTACTGTCAGTTAAGCTCAATCGATCACAGTTAGATGCTATTGAATCTGTCATCTCAGCTGTGCGATGTGGGCATGTGAACCGCGTGAAGCTTATATGGGGTCCACCAGGCACTGGGAAGACCAAGACGGTTAGCGCTTTGCTGTGGGGTTTGGCATGTTTGAAATGCAGAACTCTTACTTGTGCTTCCACAAATGTTGCTATTGTTGGAGTTTGCACTCGTTTCCTTCAGAACTTGAAGGATTTCAATGCGCATATTGGCAACATTTGTCTACCTTCTTCTCTTGGAGATATCTTGCTATTTGGGAGCAGTTCTAATATGGACATCACCGAGGATCTTCAGGATGTTTTCTTGGACTTCCGTATCGATGAACTTGTGCAATGCTTTTCATCATTGTCTGGATGGAACTACAGAATAGCTTCAATGATATCCTTTTTTGAAGACTGCGCTTCACGCTATGATATGCTTCTTGAGGATGACGGCAAAACTGATCCAGTATGCTTTCTGGACTTCATAAAGAAACAATTTGATGCGACAGCAATAGCTCTGAAAAGATGCATAATGAGTTTGTGGGTTCACCTTCCTGGAAGGTGCTTTTCTCATGATAGTGTCATAAATATATATTCATTGCTTAGTATGCTGGAAAATTTTGGGACCCTTCTGTGCAACGTAGACTTGACGGAAGAGGGTTTGAAAAGGGGCCTTGGTTGTCTGTCAACTGAAAACTCTGCTTGTGCACAGCCTATATCTTCTATTGAGAAGGAACTGGATGGAGCAAGGTCTAAATGCCTTAAATTGCTTAAAGATCTGCTACACTCGCTTAATTTACCCACTGGAGTAGGCAAAGACTGGGTCCAAAGCTACTGCATACGTAATGCAACACTTCTTTTCTGTACCGCCTCTAGCTCTTATCGGTTACATCACATGGAGATTGCACCCCTTGATGTATTAATTGTTGATGAAGCTGCTCAAGTGCGGGAGTGTGAATTGGTGATCCCACTACGTCTGCATTGGTTAAAACATCTCGTTTTGGTAGGAGATGACTGTCAGCTGAGTGCAATGGTCAAAAGCAAAGTAAGGTTTTGACTCACCCTCTTTATAATGTCTTGTTTCATTTATTAGTAATTGGTGCATTTATCAACAAGATAAACTTCTGATACTGAAACACTATTTTTTTTTCTTTTAAAAAATGTAACAGCCTTATCTTTCTTCCGTGTCCCATTGTTATTGATCTGTTTTTGATAATCTTAATTCTTACCTTACATTGTTTATCTCTAGGTATGCAAAGAAGCTGGATTTGAGACAAGTCTATTTGGGAGATTGGTTATGCTCAAATTTGATAAACATTTGCTGAATATACAGTATCGCATGAATCCTTGTATCAGCTTATTTCCAAATGCTCAATTTTATGAGAGGAAGATTTTAGATGGTCCCAATGTCCTGTCTCCTAGTTATAACAAGGATTACACATGCCTCCCTTTTGGCAGCTACACGTTTATAAATGTCACTGATGGAAGGGAAGACAAAGAGGGCACAGGAAACAGTCGCAGAAACATGGTTGAAGTTGCTGTCGTTTTGCACCTAATCCATACCATCTTTAAATGTATGTCCAAGCTGAGCTCTGTCCTTTCTTTAACCTTATTGTTCTCCTTTCTAGTTGTTTTTTATAAAAACTACTTGGCTAATGTAACATGGGATCTTTAGAAGTTTACATGGCCTTCCATTCTTGTACTGCATACTTGATAACATTAATTGGTAGAAAGTTGTTCTCTGCAATAGGGTACGTTTGAGAGTCCAGTTTTCTATGTGTATCTGGTGATATGGTAATTGCATCAGTCTGGCTTTATGAAATTTCAATTTATTGCCCTGTTCGATGGACAAGTTACACTTTTATTTATAAAAAAGAGAACATTAAGTAGATGACATGAAAGATGAAACATTTATTCTCTGTTAGAGTAGTTGGCCACTGCATGTGCCCGCTTTAGTAAATTTTATTATCTTCTGACTTTATAGCGGAAAAGCAATGATATGTCAATGATTTGGGATACATCAACTTAAATTTGCTGAAGAAAATTCTTTCAGTAGCCTTGTCCAAAGATTGGCCCCTAAATTCAGTAAGCATACCACTTATGTTTTTGTGCAGCTTGGAAAAAGACAGATCAAGGGCTCAGCATAGGTGTGGTCTCTCCATATAAAGCTCAAGTTGATGCAATTAAAAGTCGGCTTGGCAAAAAATATGATACATGTGAAGGCTTTCATGTGCGGGTGAAGTCCGTTGATGGTTTCCAAGGAGAAGAGGATGATATAATAATACTATCAACTGTTAGATCCAATGGGAGAGGGGTTGTTGGATTTCTTGCTGATAACCAAAGAACAAATGTTGCTCTTACTAGAGCAAGGTGTGCATCAATATTTTTGCGGTCCCTTGTTCCATCGTTGTTCAAAGTACTATGTCAGACTGATGATATAAATTATCTGATGGATACTTTATTCATGCAGGCACTGTCTTTGGATTGTTGGGAATGCTCATACACTCTATAAAAGTGGGACCGAATGGACAGACCTTGTTACTGATGCAGAGAGACGTAAATGTGTTTTCAGTGCCACTAATGACGCAGCCATGTGTAAGTTGGTTGTGCAAGTAAAGCAAGAGCTTGATGAACTTGACGATCTTCTTAATGCTGATTCGGCTGTTTTCAGCAATACTAGATGGAAGGTAATTACCATGGTTTCAGCCAGTTTGACTTTGAACATACTTTCATGTTTTCTAATGTGTCTGCACTTAATTACCCAGAATGCAAACCACATGTATGTACAGTACATGTGTCTTATGAGACTCATGCTGAATGTACACTTCCTTTATAGTGTGATTTTGTTTGTGTTCATGAATATACATGCAAACAACATGTATGTACATGTGTCTCGTACTTTTTGGTATCATGTATGTGGTTCGCTTGTCTCTGCTAGGCTGTTTGCTCTGCAATTAGATTGTGGGAGGTTTGTAATTAAGATTTTCAGGATATTTGCTACTTTGTACCATGCTATGTCAATTACGTGGTTCTTTTCTATATACATCTTGTGAAGCTCGTAGTTTTCTTGAAGAACACACTGTTCTTTCATTTTTGTCATATACTATCATATGAGCTTTGACTGAAATGAAACTATACAAAGTTTGACCAAGTTTGTAGAAAACAATATGAAAATTTACAGTAACAAAGTTATATGATGTGAAAATATATGCAATGATGAATCCAATGGTATAGATTTGGTGGTGTATATGTTAATATATTTTTCTACAAATCTGTTGAAAGTATATAAAGTTTGACTTTAGACAAACCTAATATGCGGAATAAATAAAAACAGATGGAGTACATTTTTTCTCATGTTCCATTATTTGTATTCATATTTTCAACAGGTCATTCTTAGCGATGAGTTTAGAAAGTCTTTCACCAAACTAAAATCACCACAGCTCAGGAAGGAAGTACTCCAAAAGCTTATCAGACTTGGAGATGGTTGGAGGACAACAGTTAAGAACCTTGATATACCTGGTGTTTCTCATCTTGCAAAAGTATACAAGGTCAGGGACCTGTATCTTGTTTGGAGTACCGACGTGGAGAAAAATGAAGGAAGGTATTTTCAGATAATAAGAATTTGGGACCTAGTGTCACAGCAAAATGTTGCCAGAACTGTTCAACGTCTCGAGAATCTGTTTTCCATGTACACAGATGATTACCTGGATCATTGCAGGAGAGTGCAGACACAGGGGTATGAGTTTCTTCTACTGTTAATGTGCTATAATACTCTTGTTTCTTCGGTTTTTTTATACTTATGATACTTAGAGAGCTGAACTGTTTGTGAATGGTCACGCCTACAAATGAACCGGACATTCTTCTAATTTTTGCCCTCCTTTGTTGTGTATAACAGGAAACTGGAGGTTCCTATAGTTTGGCATATTGAACATGATATTATCCGCTACAACAAGGATCGCAAAGCTGGTGCTCATGAAGAGCATGATCTCGTGGATACATCATATGCCATGGAGAATTCAAAAGTTAGCGAAAGCTTCTTACTGATGAAATTCTACTCCTTATCATCTGGTGTGGCAAAGCATTTGCTGACAGCTACTGATGGGTCTGAAATCGACATCCCCTTTGAACTGACTGATGAAGAGCAGGAGATAATCCAATTCCCGCTCACTAGTTTTATACTTGGGAGGTCAGGCACCGGAAAAACCACTGTATTGACAATGAAACTGATTCAAAAAGAGCAACGGTCATTGATTGCCTCCCAAGGTCTACATTTGGGAGGAGATGATTTATCAGGGCTGGATCACAAAAATATTATGCCACTGAAGGACGCAGGAGAAAGTTTTGTGAAACAAGTGTTTATTACTGTAAGCCCAAAGTTGTGTTCAGCCATAAAAAATCACATTTCTGGACTTAAAAGGTAAATCTGCTGAACTAGAGCCCTACTTAGAAGTTTGTACATGGTTTACACCATTGTGGAAATGATTTTCATACGACTATTTAAAGTGGACAGAAACGTGTGCACAAGTTGGCACATCCCCCCCCCCCCCCCCACACACACACTGTTGTACTGCATTTCTAACCTCGTATTCTCTATACCCCTATACCCTTTTGAAGGGTTAATCTTTTATGCATCTAAGATGCATTTCCTCTTTAAACTATGATTATTGGAATTATTAAAAAAAACTGCACATATTGGGACTACCCCAGTAGCTTTTTATAGAAGGGGGAGATAAATCATGAGCACCACTTTGCAGGCCAGGCTTTGAATGTGGCTGGGTTGGACGAGCACTCAGCCACTCACATGACTAGCCAACCAAGCCATGCTTGATGGTCTTTCTTAAAATTATACTACATTACAAGCTGGTTCGATGATTTCTTTGAAAGATTTTTGCTTTGCTCCATTTATGATTTGTACCAAGTACCAACATTAATCCTTGTATTAATTCCAACTTACTTCAACCCTTCATAGATTTGGTACCGGCGATGTCTCTGACCAGCCTAGCATTCTTCACATGCATGACATCATGGATGGCCTAGAAGAGTTTACAGAAATTCCTGACAATTTTTGTGATCTACCTCATGAGCACTATCCTCTTACTATAACATATCGTAAGTTTTTGATGATGCTTGATGGAACATGCCGGACATCATTTTTTGATGCGTTTTATGGTGAAATGAAGACAAGCTTTGAGAGAGGCCATTCAAGATCTCGTGCGGTGCAAACTTTTATTGAATTGAAGGAAGTTACCTATGACAAATTTGCTACTTTCTACTGGCCTCGTTTCAATGCTGACCTGACAAAGAAATTTGCCGCATCCACTGTCTTCACCGAAATAATTTCTCATATAAAGGGTGCGTATCAAGCAAGCAGGCCTTGTACTGGGAAACTGGGAAGACAAGATTATGTGATGCTTTCAGATAAAAGATTTTCATCTTTGAACAATGAGAAGAGAGATAAAATTTATGATATATTCCTTGAATATGAGAGTATGAAATGCACTGCCAAGGAGTTTGATTTGTCAGATTTCGTCAATAGTCTTCACAGCAGTCTAGTGTCTGAGGGCTACAATGGCGATATGGTGGATTTTGTTTACATAGATGAGGTACAGGATCTCACCATGACACAAATAGCACTTCTTAAGTATGTCTGTATGAACATCAAGGAAGGCTTCCTTTTTGCTGGTGATACTGCACAGACTATAGCAAGGGGTATCGATTTCAGGTTTGAAGATATTCGTTCACTTTTTTATACTGCATTCCTGGCAGATACTGAAGCGTCAAATCGAGGACTTAAACACGTTAAAAAAGTCCATCTATCTGATATGTTCCAACTGTCTCAAAATTTCCGCACACATTGTGGCATCCTCCGTATGGCACAAAGCATCATGAGCCTTCTGTACTTCTTTTTCCCATCAAGTGTTGACAAGCTTAATCCAGAAACCGGACTTGTATATGGAGAAGCTCCTGTGCTTCTGGAGTCTGATAACGATGAAAATGCAATTATGACTATTTTTGGAGAAAGCAAAACTAAACATGGTAACCTGCATGGGTTTGGTGCTGAGCAAGTCATATTGGTTCGTGATGATGCGGCAAAAAAACAAATTATTGATCTTGTTGGTAAACAAGCTCTTGTTTTGACCATTGTTGAATGTAAGGGCCTTGAGTTTCAGGTATGGGCCTATAAATTCACCTGTGTTCATTTTGCAAAATATTTTAACTGTAAAACACACTGTTTCCAAATGTGTACTTACTTCCCAGATATTGTGTAGGATGTGCTGTTGTACAACTTTTTTGGTTCGTCGCCTTTAAGAAACAAATGGAGAGTTCTCTATGGCTACATGAAAGATAAAGATATTATAACACACTCCGAGGAGATCTCTCATCCGGATTTCGACAGAAGCAAGCATCATCTTCTCTGTTCAGAGCTGAAGCAACTATATGTTGCGATCACACGCACTAGGCAAAGACTCTGGATATGTGAAAATACAGAGGATTACTGTCGACCAATGTTTGACTACTGGAAGAAGTTGTGTCTAGTAGAAGTTAGATTACTTGATTCTTCCCTCATTCAGGCAATGCAGACGGGGAGCAGCAGTGATGATTGGAGGGTACGAGGAACCAAGGTTGGTGATATTTACTTGTTTAATCTGGAAAGCCAATTTTAATTTGCCATGCTACACATTATATTTACTTGGTGAAATTCATGTTTTTTTTTGTCTCACAATTGTTCTATGCACACAATTGTTCTATGTACCTACTTACAGTTTTGCCATTGTTATTTCATATCACAAGTTCTTTCTCTTTTTTTATAGTTATTCAATGAGGGGCAATTCGAGATGGCTACTATGTGCTTTGAAAAGGCCGGTGATGCACACAGAGAGAAGTTGGCAAGAGCTGCTGGACTTGTAGCGACAGCTAACCGTGTCATCTCAACAAATTTGGAGTTGGGCAAGGCTTCGTTGCAAACAGCATCAGAGATTTACGAGTCCATAGGCATGCATGAGAAAGCTGCTACTTGTTATATCAAATTAGGTGACTACAAAAAAGCAGGTCTGCCAACTCTCCATAATTTCCAAGCTATATGTATACTTTGAGATTTCATCATTCCATAATATTTTACGTTATTCTTAAAGAACTGCTGTCTACGAAAATGTCATCAATTTCAAAAAGAAGAAAAAGAAAATGATATCCCTACATAAATTGGACACGCTATTTTTTAGCTTTCATATGGATAATTTTACCTGACACTCCACGAAGTTCTGTCTGACTAAACATTGTGTTCGTTGCATTGCCATAGGTATGGTCTATATGCAAAAATGCGGTACTTCTAAACTTGAGGATGCTGGTGATTGTTTTGCTATGGCTGAATGCTGGTCCGAGGCAGCTGAAGTGTTCTTGAAAGCTAAATGTTACACAAAGTTTTTCGCCATGTGCTCGAAAGGGAAAAAATTATTCAATCTGGGCTTGCAGTTTCTGCAACAGTTAGAAGACGAACAATCCCTAGAGAATTCAAAGTCCTTGGAGGTTTCTGCAATTAGAACAAAGTATCTAGATAATTGTGCTCAACATTATTTTGAGCGTGGTGACATAAAGCATATGATGCCTTTTGTTAAAGCTTTTAGCTCTATGGATCATGTACGGGCATTCCTAAATTCTAGGAATCTTGTTGATGAACTGTTGAGTTTAGAGATGGAGATGGGTAATTTCCTAGAAGCTGCAGGAATAGCAAAGCATAATGGAGATGTCTTACTGGAGGTAGACATGCTCGAGAAGGCGGGCTTGTTTGAGGATGCGACACGGCTTCTCCTCCTCCATATCATTGTGGATTCCTTGTGGTCCTCAAATAGTAGAGGGTGGCCTCCCAAAAGATACTCAGTGAAGGAACAATTGCTTTCAAGAGCCAAAGAGATGGCGGAAAAGGTCTCTGAGTGCTTCTACTGCTTTGTTTGCGTGGAAGCTGATGCACTGTCAGATGTGAATAAGTCTCTTCCCAGTTTAAATTGCATTTTGGTTGAGGGCAGAAAATGTGAAAACTTGTTAGTTGAACTTGTTGCTTCCCGTTCGATTCTTGATGTTCATCTCCAGTCTCGAGCCTCTGGATACAACATAGAATCAGGACCAGGATCTGAAGATGAAAATAGTTGTAATGATATGATGGCCTCTAACCAGATATCACCCCAAACTCTGTTTTATGTTTGGAATCATTGGAAGTCGATCATAATCAAAGTACTATCTCATCTTTGCCACACCGATGGTCCAGAATTAAATGATTATGCAGTTATGTATGAAGATCTTTGTGCCAAGTACTTTGGATTGAGGAAGGATGGTGAAGTTGACAGATATGTGGTGCTTAACGTGAATGCAAGTTGGCTTTCTACTGCTGGCAGAAATTCTTTGCAGCAAGATGGCAACAGATGGTTACTGGATGCCCCTCAGTGTTACTCGTGTGCTCAGTGTTTCTGGATGAATGAGCTATCTTCTGTCGGTTTCAGTGTACTTAAGAAGTTGGAGTCATTTGTTCAAATTTCTCCAAAGCCATCATCTTCTTATACCCTGGTGAGGACTATCCTTATCATAAATGAGATTGCAAAGTTTTTGGAAGAACCACAGTTCAGTATGCCAAAAATGAAGTTAAGAAGCTTCTTTGTTCTCTGTGAGCGTCGCTTCTTTGAGTTAGTTTTTCTTGTGTGGAGAGATGGGACAACAAGGAGCCTCTTGCGTCTACTTGACTCACCAGCTGCATATGGATTGATTGCTGATTCTCTTAATGCAAATCTTCGCCCAGCAAATAAAAATCTGACTCATGGGCATCTTGGGAGAACAACGATACTCCTGCTGCATGCAGCACAATTGGACGAAGCGCTGCTTTCAAGACTACTGCAGTACCTGGACAATAATTCTGATTGGGCAGAATTTTTTCGATATTTCAAGAGATTTCTTGATAGTGGTGGTGATAGATCCTCCTTGATCTTGAACTTTAAGCGTTCTCTTGAGTTTACCTGCAATGTGAAGTGGAAGGATGAACTAGACTACATATCCCCAATATGCTATGTGGGCCTTATGGAGTGCCTTGGTTTTATGGCTTCATCATGCTTGATACAGAATGATTTTATATGCTGCACAAAATCTCTGTTGGTCAATATGCTGGAGTGCCGTACCAGCAAGGTTTACATTGACACCTGCCTGGTATCCAAATCGAGCTCAGATTCTGATCTTGATCGTTTGGCATACACATCAGGCCGTTTCATATATCAGACAATTATGGCTATCTTGACGACCAAGCATATGCTCCAGGAATGGGTACACAAGACTTCAACTCCTTCTAGTACTTCATACAAAGCAGTCCTCCTGAGACTAGTTGTTACACTCTATCCACTGATCCTAACTCTTTCTCTGGGGAATTGCTATGAGGTCACACATAACCTTCTGAGGAATGAAGTGTTTAAGGATTTACCTTTGGAGTTCTCTCAGAAAATTGTACATGCTTTGCAAATCAAGGCTCGCACACCGAGCAATTTCACAAGAGTGCTTGCTGATGCACTCGCTGCAATCGGAGATAATATGGTAGTTATTGGTTTACCCAAGAGCCCGGTAGACTGTCGAAACTTAAATGCTCATATGTTTAGCAAGGAGGATTTGCGTGATGTTCCGAAGATAATGGCTCTTCTGTGCCCTGAAGAACCAAGTTCTGTAAAGCAAGAGACTTCATTGCCTGAAAAATCTGATGGTAATAAGTCCGGCAATGTTATTTCTGGAAACACTCCTAAGGCTGATAATGAGATGGAGCATAATGCTGAGATGGATTTAGCCGATGAGATGCTTTTTGAGAAGCTTGAGACTCTTATAGCCGAAGGCCTGGTGAGTTTCAAATGTTATAATGCTTGTTTTTGTTGTTATCCAGTTTGTCCCACTGTTCCCAGCTGCCAAGTTATTCTAAGCATGCTAATCTCTGCAGAAAGACCCAAGGGTTATTATTGAATTCCTTAAAGGTGCCCTTCCATGGCTGGAAAGTAAGATAACAGCAGGGATTGATAAACGATTGCTGGACGATCTCAGGCGCATCTGCAGTGAGTTAGAAAATGGTTCTGACAGGTAAGCGAATGTTAATTCAGGGCCAACTATACATTTCTTTAAAGGTGGTACAAATGCCACATTGCAATTGATAGGCATACAGAGTGGCATCTTTCTGCGTGATGTGCACCTTCAAGTCTAGTGTAAGAGACATGACCGGGTTATCCCCATGTCTTGTGAAAATTTACCACTTGCGCGTGATTTTCTTTGTTTGTCACAGGATGCGGGGAAGAGCTTTTCTTGCTGTGGAGAAGCTGCTTCAAGGTGAGAACAAGCTGCAGCTGATATTCCGAGTGGTGACTGAAGCAAGGCTAAGGAGGATCGAAAGTGAAGCGACGAAAAAAAGCATAAACGACTGGAACAGCGACGCTGCTGTCCAGCCTCACGCTGACGCCGACGGATGCTCGGATGACGATGAACTTGACATGGGACAAGCTGCGGCCTCGACCTCAAAACAGGCGGCGCAGAAGCAGAAGAGCAAGAAGAAGTCCAAGAAGTCCAAGGGCCGGGGCAGGAAGTGAGCTGCTGTAGCTGTGTCCCGTAGGTGCTGTGGCTTCCCCGTTGCGAAACATTTGGAGAAAAACTTGTATATCCCACCACCTTATTAGAACCAAAGCATGGCAAGTGCTATATAATCACATCACCATAGAACCAAACGGATTGCAGGTGCTGTGTTTTGCTTGGATGTGGTGGTGGCTTATGTTGTTGCCTGTTTGCGCCCTTCTTGTTGCCGTGTTTATGCCTCTACTCGTCGTTTCATTGTCGACCCAGTTAAAACATGCAGTGCTTCACAAGCGGCCACTAAGCTCAGAAGATCCAGGGCATGTGTTATGCCTCATCTCCTGATCCCAACGGTTTGGGCAAAAGGAAATGTGTTGCTTCACATCTGACAAGGGGAGGGAACTTGGGATTGGCTGGCTGGAAGATTGCTAGCATCTCTCAGCTTTGGTTGGTTGTGTGAGGGCTTGTATTTTTGCCTGTTTATTATTGGAAGCTACCTACTATACTCAATATTTGCCGGCACCCACGGATGTGAAGTTCCAGCTAATTATGTGGAGCGAGCTTACGGAAAGTGTTGGGCCCTTTCTCTGACTCTTGAATAGCTCTGCCTCACCATCACTTTCCAATTCCAAAACATATTGCATGGTTTTTTTTCTTTTCAAAGAAGAAAAAGGAGTTGGCAATCAAAACTGCATTGTTAAAACAGGACTAAAATTGGTGAAACCGTGGACAGCTCAAATTAATCATCCATGCGAACTGGCATTCGACCAATTCTCAACACGCCAACAGCTACGATGCACCAGTAATTGAAACGATGTGATGATAGCATTCGTAATTCACCAAGGCATGGAGCAATGCAAGCATGAATCCACACCTCCGAACCCAGACGTTCGCAGAGATGTTCATAGATACTCCCTCCGATCAGCGTCAGTTATTTCCAAACGGCGGTAATACTTGTTATTGAAAGATGCCTCGTCAGTAAATAGTCTATTTTGCTGGCACCCACACCTACAGCAGGCTTTTCTTTTCAAATAGAATGAGCCGACAACTGAAACTGTATCAGAATTGGAATTGCTGAAACCGCGGACAACTTAAAATTGATCAGCTGAAACCGTGTATGTTAGGCTATGAACTAACATCCGACCGCTTTTCCACAGGAACAGCCATGATCTACTAACAGATGCACCACCGGAGGAAACGATGAGATGATATAGCATTCTTAGTCCACAAAAGCACAGAGAGCCATGCAAGCATGAATCACAATTCAGAACCCACACGTTCTCATACATCAAAGATGTTCATTAGCTACACCCGTACTGACAATCTCACAGCTCCAAGTTTACATTAATCACCGTCAGTCAAACTGCAGATGGGCAATAAAATAGGCTCAAAGCCTCTAGAAACATGATAGACGACTTGGATGACAGGGGGGGTGAAGAAATGGAAGGGGTGGGGTGCTCCAGGTGATCATCTCTTAGCATGCAACGTCCCCTCCATTGTCCACAGCAGGCCTACATGATAGTCAACAACACAACTGGTGTTATGCTATGGTATACCACCTACATCTATTTAGTAGGGCTGCTAAATCAGTAACTAGCTCTTTTTTCCCAGGTGTACTTATCCCCTCTACCGTTTGTGATTGATCTTACTATTTTCGCAAAGTTATCCAGTTCTTGGTGTCTCCAACCAAATGGAACACATATAAAGCAATTCATTTGTAGTTTGAAAAATCAAGTGTGTAGTGAAATAGTGAATGTGCCAGGCTCCGAGAGGCAGATAGAACAAGGCATAACTGCTGCTAGGATGGAGAAGTCAGAAGGCATTGTCCACAGGCTCAAGTCACGCCACACCTAACACTTTGGTCTGGAGTTTGGTACGTGGGTTTGGGATGAAAGGCCATTCACGAAACAAATTGATGGTGAACGAGACATTAACTGAAGCAGATCAAAATTCAGGTACTAACTTACTCCATCTAGGCGGTCACATTGTTTCGCTGCTAAGACAAAATTGGAGGGGCTCTAAACAGGGTGTAGCAATGCAATGGTAAACGTCCGGCAAAACAGAATAATAATTGGTGACGATCCTTTGCAGATCTTGAGGGCAGCGAGGAAAAAATTATAGATTAACTGGTTTGACCCTGAATACTTTAGCGAGCGGCTACTTTTGTGCCCCTGAACAATTTACTACTAGCCATGCTAATAGAGCTACAACCACTATTTAGGAATTATACCAAATCTAAACTGTTAAAGACTACTACAATCGGACACGTAGAACAGTCCCAAGGAGACAGAATCTCCCATTCTGCCTACATCCCTACTTCATCTTTTGAGTTGAAAGTGGCTAAACTCGCTTCCACCAGGGGGCCGACCAGAAGCCAGAGCTGGCCTCCCACCTATATATATGCACAAAAATTATGTAGCTAATATATAAACAGAACGAAAGCAATCAAAATGTCTGTTCAAAAAGGCATATTTGTTTCCTCAGCACAAGTTACTGGTGTTATACTAAGGAATACCGCCTACATCTATTTAGTAGGGCTGCTAATTCAGCAACAGCATCCAGCCGGTCGTGATTGATCTTACTGTTTTCACAAAGTTCTCCAGTTCTTGGTGTCTCCAAGCAAACAGAACACGTGAAGATACCTATAACCCTAATGGAATTCATTTCTAGTTTGAAAAATCAAGTGTGCAGTGAAATAGTGAATGCCAGGCTCTGAGGCAGATAGAACAAGACATAATTGGAGCTAGGACGGACAAGTCTGAAGGCATTGTCCACAGCCCAAGCCACGGCACACCTAACACTTTAATCTATAGTTTGATACTTTGGTTTGGGATGAAAGGCCATTCAGGAAACAAATCGATGGCGAACCTGATATTAACTCAAGCAGATCAAGAAACAAGTACTAACTTACCGGATCTAGACAGTCACATTGTTTCGCTGCTAAGACAAAACTGGAGAGGGGGTGTATTGGTGAAGACCCTTTGCAGATCTAAGGGCATCCAGGAATGAATTATAGATTGATTTGACCCTGAATAATTTACGTAGCTACTACTTTTATTCCCCTGATGATGATCAGTTTGCTACTGGCCATGGTAATAGAGCTACAACCACACCTCTACTGGCTGTGGAATAAATCAAGGTACTACCGTACTAGCACATTTCTACTGGCCTGTAATTAATCTATCTAGGTACTATACAAAATCAACTGCTAATTGATTACTACCATCAGATACATAGAAGAGTTCCAAGGAGATAAAACCTCCCATTATTCCTACATCATTACTTCATCTGTTGAGTTCAAACTGGACAGACATACATGCCTGTTCTAGGCATACTGCTCTGCATCTTATAGAATAATGCATACTACTCTGCATTTCTGAAATGGTCGTAGACTAATTAGTTTGCAATCGCAAAGAACCGGCAGAAGGCATAGTGACCATGAATGCTGGTGCAAGGAGAGAGAACTAACTCGTGGTGAGAAGACGAAGCCGAAAAAGGGGGAAGGGAGAGGGTTCGGGAACTCCTAGATTGGTTTGTCCCTGAATAATTTACCAAGCGGCTACATTTATGCCTCTGAATAATTTACTACTACAAGAAATGGCATTAAAGATACACAACCACATCTCTGCTGGTAGTAGAATTAATCTTCGTAGCACGTACCCACGTCTCAAACTTTAAGTTAGTTGAGTTCCAAGGAGATAGAATCTCCCATTCTGCGTACAACACTGATTCATCTTTTGAGTTGAATTAAAGTGGACAGACATTCAGGCCTGTTCTTGCTCCATGTACGCATACTACTCTGCATATAGAACAGCGAGCATGAATGCTGGTGAAAGGAGGGAGAACTCACCCGTGGCGAGAAGCCGAAGAAGGGGGAGGGGGAGCCAAGGGTTCGGGGAACTCGAGTGGGATGCCTTGGCTGAAGAGGCTGAGGTGCTTGTCGAATGCTGGGACGGGGCCGACGCTGGCCTCGTAGTCGGCGATGGTGGCGGCGGCGAATTCGTCGATCTGGCGGAGGCACAGCTTCTCCGCGTCGGAGAGCGAGGTGGCGCGGTAGTAGTGGCGCGCCTTGTGCATGTCCGAGAGGTCGGTGCAGTACTTCTCGAGCAGCAGCTCGAGCTCCACCTCCACCACCGCCTCCATGCCCTGCACCTTTTTCTCCAGCGCATCGATTGCGCGTTCCGTCCGCACCGCGTACTCTCCTATCATCTGCACCCTGTTCTCCCCTTCGCGGCCACCAGCGCCTTGGCCTTGGCCTCCTGCATGACACGAACGCCAATCCGTGAAGTGAAACCCTAGATCAGCAATCGCGTATGCTTAGGCAGGCCGATGAGCAATTGACGATCCACCAGGTCCGAGAGAGAGGGAGAGCGAGAGAGAGATACCACTCGCCGGCGGCGCCACCCGACGCCGATGCCGCCATCGCGGGACGGGGGTGACCGCGGGCGCGGGGTGTGGGGCATACCTGGCCAAACGGGCGTGCCTGACGGGCCGGCACGGGCACGAGACGGGCCCGGCCCGGCACGACCTAATCGTGTCCGGGCCAGGCACGAGCACGCCATGGGCCGTACCTGGGCCGTCACCCTCAGCCCGCGTGCCAGCTCGGCACGGCACGATTAGGAGGCGCGAGAGCGAGCGAGGCAGCGACCAGCGATATTTCACAGCGGGGCGGGTGGGAGACGCGCGAGATTTGAGGGAGCGGGCGGGAGAAGCGGAAGACGCGCGAGATTTGAGGAAGACGCGGGAGATTTCACAGGCGGGAGACGCGGGAGGCACGCGACGGCGCGGGCGGGAGTTTTTTCAGGTTTTTTCAGGGTTTTTCCGTGTCGTGCCGCGGGCCGGCCCGATTAGGCAACGTGTCGTGCTTGGGCCTGAACCCTGGGCACGCGGGCCGGCACGGCACGGCCCGTATATTAATCGAGCCCAGGCGGGCCGTGCCGTGCCTGGCACGATTATGGTGGGCCGGGTCGTGCCGTGTCGAGCCGGCCCGTTTGGCCAGGTATGGTGTGGGGTCGAGAGAAGGGGAATTTTTTCACCAACGCCCGACGTGCGACCGTGCATACCGCTAGTTCTTTTGCTGGCTTTTTCGAGCTTCCAGAATAAGTTGTACCTATCTAGCTTATTCTAAAAGTTCAATCAGAATTTTATTTTTAGAAGTCTATTAGTTAACTTCTAATTACTCCTTCCGTTCTAATTTTTTTCTAAGAAATTACCTATAAATTTGATTGAGCTTTTAGAATAAGCTGGGTAGAAGGCAACTTATTCCAGCTTATTCTATAAGCCAGTAAAAGAACTGGCCCTTAGGTGGACCGGCCATTAGCAACACATCATATTTCTCTGCTCTGCGAGGAAAGTATTGTTTTTCCACCACCACCACCCGTCCAACTAGCTCACGAGCACAAGCGGGAGCTTTTCAACAATCACACTCATACGCAAACCAATTTGTATTTTTTAGGAACTAATTAATCTGTAGTTAGATGGTTAGAGGGAATGTGTAATCTAAGCCCACCAGGAGAAGGGGAATTTTTTCACCAACACCCGGCGTGCGACGGTGCGTGCCTTAGGTGGGCCGGCCATTGTGCAGCATGTGATATTTCTCTGTTCTGCAAGGAAAGTATTGTTTTTCTACCACCATCACCCACCCAACTAGCTCAGGAGTGTGAGCTATACCTGGATTATTCGGGTCAGGTCAAAAAAAGCCTGACGGTAAAAACCCAGGCCTGAGCCTGGCCCGGCCCGGCCGTCGGGCCTAAATTTTGGGCCCAAGCCCGGCCAGAACTAAAAAAATCCCGACTAGGACCGACAGGCCCGGCCCGGTCGCGGCATAATTTTATTTTTTTCATAGGTTCGAGCCCGGTCCGAAATGACCATCGGGCTCAACTTTCTAGCCTGAGCCCGACCCGATGGGACAAATAGGCCCAGCCCGGCCCGGGCTGCCCATGTCCAGGTATAACGGTAGCCTTTCAACGATCACTCTCATACGCGAACCAACCTATGGTTGAATGGTTAAAGGGACTGTGGTATACCAGCCCACTAGGGTTCAAATCCCGGTGCTCGCATTTATTCCTGAATTTATTTTAATATTTTCGGCGATGCGCATTCAGTTGCAAGATGATATGTCGGCTCAGTATCTCGGATGTGCTCATAGGCGTAGGGTGTGCGTGTGTGTATTCATAGGGGTGAGTGTATGCGCGTGTATATGAACGCTTTTGTATGTACTGTCTTAAAAAATGATCATTCTCATACGTCGCCATTTGGCGCTCAGTCGCCATTACGTGTTGCGTTCTAAGCGTTTTCTTAGGATTTTATTTTTCATTTTATTTTCTCGCACGCGATTTTGGCTTTTTATTTTTTTTTTGTTTTTTTTTTGTGTTTTGGTTTTTCACTAATCGTTCTTACCTTTTAGATGGAAAAAACAAAAACAAAAATGCGCGAAAAAACACGTTTTTTGTTTTTTTCGTCGGAGGCATGGTCGTGCCTCTCGAAAACGAAAAAGTGAACTCTTTTTTTTTGTAAGAGGCACGATTTTGCTTACGCGAGAGTACGGTTTTGCTTTCGCGAGAGACACAGTTTTGCGTTTGCGAGAGGGACTCGGAAACGACAAAATGTGTTTTCTGTTTGTTTGTTTTTAGAGAGAGGCACGGTTTTGCCTTCACGTGAGGCACGATCGTGCCTCTTGGAAATGGAAAAACGTGTTTTCTATTTTTTTTTTCTATCATGAGAGGTATTTGGTAACGAACAAGTAATGGTAACGGTAAATAAAGTACAACAAGGTAGCCCAATCCTTTTGTGGCAAAGGACAGGCCAAAACAATCTCTTATAATGAGCAAATCATTCTTGAGAGTATACGGGATATCTAGTCACTTTCATCATGTTGGTTTGATTCATGTTCGCTACTTTGATAATTTAATATGTGGGCGGACCGGTGCTTGGTTGTTGTTCTTATTTAACCAAACCTTCCACTTATGATTAACCCCCTCGCAAGCATTCACAACTACGAGAAAAGTATTAAGATAAAATCTAACCATATCATTAAACGTTTGGATCCAAACCAGCCCCTTACGAAATAGCGCGTAACTAGGGTTTAAGCTTCTGTCACTCTAGATAGAGGCGAGGGTCTCGATCTTTCGATGATATGGTGGCTATCGATTTGGTGGAGACGACTTTGACGATCCGACTACAAACATGCACGACGTTGCGCCTTAGCAATCGGTAAACCAACTCCAAGAGGTTATTGACCACGCGGGAGCACGATCAACCTGGCTACGAAGGTCTCTTCCTGCAAGCAAACGAAGAACAAGCAAGAATATGATAAAAGAATTTTGAATATTGCAAATATATATGTAGTATGATAAGGGTCGGGATCCGAAAGCGGTATTGGCCTGGTGGTTCGACACAAACGAAGTACACCAAGTTGCAATGGCTAACTTTTAACTAAACAAATCCCATGTCTAAACGGTGCCCTAGAAGAGGGGTCTGAAACCAACCATAACTCCGTTTCCCCACACATACGGACTCTAAAAACAGCCTATAAAGTGGTATTTCGAAATTACATGGGCTTGGCCCAAAAATAAGGTGACGCAACACCTATAATGACTTATGAACGAAATTTATGAAGTGGCATCTTGTATATTTCGTCTAAGCCTTTATGCTCTCATTATGGTGGCTTCAAAGTGTGAAATCACCATGGGAAGCTCCATTGTTCTTTCCTACGCGCGCATCTTCTCCTCCATGCTTGTTCCCGCTCGAATGTCCATCCTTCGTGTCCATGCTAGGTCCTTCATTCACAAGTAAAACAAAAGTATCTAACTTAGGCAGCATTATATGTTCATGAACATTAGAAGGATTTCCAAAAAATGGAAGTACCTGGTAATTCGACGAACGTGCACGTGCTCTAGTAGTTTGTCCGGTATGTATAGCAGCAGGGGCTGTGGGTGTAACAATGGTATTGATGTCCTCATCACCCCCCCCCCTTCTTGAACTGAAGTCGTCCTCGACGGAAACTCATCTTCCTCATCCAAATAAGGCTTCAAAACTGCAATGTTAAAAGTGGGACTAACCTCAAACTCCGCAGGCAGCTCAAGTTTATATGCATTATCATTTATTTTCTCTAACACCTTAAAAGGACCATCAGCACGTGGCATTAGCTTTGACTTGCGCAAATCAGGAAATCTATCCTTACGCAAATGTAACCAAAAAAGATCTGCAGGTGCAAAGACAACATGTTTTCTACCCTTATCTCCAGCAAGTTTGTATTTAGCATTCATACACTCGATGTTTTCCTTAGTTACTTCATGCATTTCTAAATGTAAAGTACACACGGATCTAAATGTTTCAGACCCGTTGATTAAAAACCTCTCTCACAAGCAAGATATGATCAAACCCCAGAACTGTATGGGTGTTAGATTCATTACTATCACATAGTGATGTGAACTAGATTATTGACTCTAGTGCAAGTGGGATACTGTTGGAAATATGCTCTAGAGGCAATAATAAATTGGTTATTGTTATATTTCCTTGTTCATGACAATCGTTTATTATACATGCTACAATTGTATTGATTGGAAACTGAAATACATGTGTTGATACATAGACAATGATACGTCTCCAACGTATCGATAATCAACCTTATATTCTATTGTTGATGATCCCAAGTATTTATTGCCCTCATCTCTGCATACTGTAGTGAAAGAGCCCTCAACACTTGATTTTGCCGGAGCGCCATCAACCTTAATTTTGCACAATCCAGCCGGTGGTGGAGTCTAGCTGCATTGCAAGGGTGTGATCACTACAACTTTTGTAGGGGTCTTTGACATGCACATCTGGAGCTCTTTGATATAATTGAGTATAAAGTGGCTGAAAAAGTTGCTCATGGATCGCCTTCCTACGTGCATGCGAGATGGCCCATAGCGTCACTAGTGTCTTTGTGAAATGTGTAGCTGACAATGACTCTATAATAGTAAAAATCTAGTGTTTGGCATCTGGTTTCATGTTGCTTGGATTCTCAAGCGTTCATATATATATACATCGGGCCATGTTATAGTGTATTCTATGTGTATTTAAATATTTCATTTGTACTGTTTCTAAATATAAGTCTCATTACGCACTACATACGTAGCAATGCTCCCATGAGTCCACTCACACTAAGATAAAAAGAGAGCACCCAGCGTTCCACCCCAACCCAGCCCATCTAGCTAATGCATATAACATCATTCGTCATCGGCTGGTCACATCCATGGGACCTCCTATTGGACGCATTCTGCATCCAGTAGGGTACCATCGCACAGGCAAGCCACTGGGCCGCCGTCGCTAGCAAGGCGACGGGGCTGGCCGAGGTAACCAGCTCGTTTTTTCCCTTTTTATTTATTTATTTTCCTTTTTCTTGTCTTATTCTTTATTTTCTTTTGTGTTTATCTTTCTCTTTTACCTAGAAGGTTTTCTGTTTTGAATTTTTTTGAGTTTCAGAAACTTAATCAGCTGTTGTATTTACAAACAAAAAATATAAATATTTTTTTTTAATTTCCGACGAATTTCCAAAAACACAACAAATTTGAAAATAGGAGCATTTTAAAGTATATAACATTTTTACAAAAAGTACATTTTTCAATATATGTAAACAATTTTAGAAGCAGGATTATTTTTTCAACTTATATATAGTTTATGAAACATGAACGTTTATCAAACTTATATACATTTTTTAAAAATGTAAACATATTTTAGAAAATGAAGAACGTTTTACAAAACTCCTGAACATTTTTAAAACATGAACATTTTTAGAATTGCTGAAAAAATTTGAACAATTTTTCAATTGGTGAACACATTTTTTTAAAAACATTTTACGTAAAATAATAACATTTTTGAAAAGTGTGAAAACCAGAACATTTTTTTAAAAATTCGACCAATTTATGAAAAAATAACATTTTTTGAAATATGTAAACAATTTTTGAAGCGGGAACTTTTTTTTAACTTATGTACATTTTTTGAGACATGGACATTTTTACAACTGATGTACACTTTTTGAAAAGGCAAACATTTTTTAGAAAAAGAAAAACAATTTTTTAAGTTACCAAACATTTTCAAATCATGAACATTTTTAGAATTGGTGAAAAAATTTGGAACAAGTTCTTAATTTGTGAACAAATTTTAAAAGGGAGACATTTATCATATAGTAGTCACTTTTTTTATAAAAATGTGAAAACAAGAACATTTTTTGAAATTTTTGACGAATTTAAGAAAAAAGGAAAAAAATTAAAAATTTCTAAACAATTTTGAAGCGGGAGCATTTTTTTAACTTATGTACACTTTTTGAAACATGAATATTTTTTGAACTTACGTACATTTTTTGAAAAGATAAATATATTTTAGAAAATGAAGAACATTTTTTAAACGCCTGAACATTTTAAGAATTGGAGAACAAAATTTGAACAACTTTTCAATCGGTGATCAAAATTCTAGAAAAGAGAAACATTTTATGTAAAACAGGAACATTTTTTATAGAAGTGTGGAAACAAGAATATTTCTTAAAATATCGACCAATTTATGAAAGTGTGAAAACAAGAACAGGTCATAAATTTGTAAACAATTTTTGAAGCGGGAGCATATTTTCAACTTATGTACACTTTTAGAAACAAGGGCATTTTTTGAACTGACATGCACTTTTTGAAAAGGCAAATATTTTTTAGGAAAAGAAGAACAATTTTTAAAATTCCCAAAAAAATTCAAATCATGAACATTTTTAGAATTGGTGAACAAAATTGGAACAAGTTTTAAATTTTTGAACAAATTTTAAAAAAGAGACATTTTTCATATAACAGTAATATTTTTCATAAAAATGTGGAAACAAGAATATTTATTGAAAATTGTGACCAATTTGTGAAAATAAGAACATTTTCTGAAATTCTTAATGAATTTTTGAAGTGGGAACAATTATTCAACTTATGTACACTTTTTTAAACACAAATGTTTTTGAACTTACGTTCATCTTTTGAAAAGAAAAAAATATTTAGAAAATGAAGAAATTTTTTCAAATTTCATGAAAGTTTTCAAATCATGAACATTTTAAGAATTTGTGAACAAAATTTGAAAAAAAATTCAATTTGTGAGAAAAGATTATAACACAGAAACTTTTTTCGTAAAACAGGAGTATTTTTTATAAATTTTTGAAAGCAAGAACATTTTTTGAAAACTCTGCCCAATTCATGAATTTTTTTTTAAATACTAGCTGTTTTTTTAATACGAGAACAATTTTTGACAGGTGAACATTTTTGAAAAAAAGGAAAACTTTTTACGGATTAAAGCAATGAAAAAAGGAAAAAAGCAACAATAACATTTTTGAAAGAAAGGAACATTTTTCTGCAATCGCAAACATTTTTTGAAGTTATGAAAGTTTTTGGAAAATGGCATTTATTTTAAATTTATAATATTATTATTAAAGCAGCAATATTTTCCGAATTTCAAAAACAATTTTCAAACATGAACATAGTTTAAAATAAATAAACATAGAAAATAAAGGAAAAATGAAATAGAAACAGAAAAACGAAAAAAAACCCGAAAAAAAGAAACAAAAAAAAGGACAAAAAAAAGCAAAAAACGAAACTGCCCGTAGAGGGAGATGGGTCGGCCAGTTGATCTCGCGCGTGTGCGTTTGCCCGACTATTTGAGGCAAAGAGCGTGAAATAGGTTTTCCCGCATCCAGCACAACACACGCATCGCATTCGCACCAACCCTTTCCGCTCCTCCTCTGCCTCCTGCACCCCATCACCGCTCCCTCCGCCCGCCCCCTCGGCGGTGACCGCCGATCAAGGTTAGCCTCGTGTTTCCCCGTCCCACCTCCATCCTCCCAGCCGCCGCAGCCCCCGCCGCCGCCGCTAAAAAAGCTAGGGTTCCTCATCCCTAACTGCTCTGTTCGTCTTCTCGCAGGGAAGGAGAGGGCCGCGTTCCTGCCAGATTCGGCTTCTAGTAGGGAAGGAGATGGACTTGTGTTCGCCGCCGCCGGAGAAGGAGAAGCCACTGGCCCACACCGCGCCCAACATTGCTACTGAGAACCTCGTCAATCCAGGTCCAATCCCCATCCTCAAACCCCTAAGGCCTTGTTTGGCAGGAAGGGGTTGGGGAGGATTGTGGAGGGGGGGGGTCAGAGCATTGGGTGAATCCCTTCCTTCCACCCAATCCTCTCAAATCCCCTTAGTTGTCAAATCCCTGAGCCATGAGACAAGGTTTCTGAGCCGCGTGGGTAGAAAGAAATTGAGGGGGATTAGAGAGGATTGAAGGGGTTTGTTCACCACAAACCCTGTCCACCAAATGGACATGCGGGGAATCGCAGGGTTTCTGATCCCCTCGGGGATAATCTCCTACAAACCTCCTCAAACCCTGCGCACCAAACAAGGCCTAAACAAAATTCATAAAATTAAGATCCAAGCAGCCTTGGAGGGTCAACAGTTTCACCATTCTGTGCTCTTTGATTTTGGTGCCGTTCTAGGGAAGAAGATGCGCCGCCCTGTGCCGATGACGGAAGAGGAGCGGAACAAGATCAAGGAGTTGAAGGAGCAGCACCGGTCAGTGATGGAGGGGTTACAAGAGCTTTTCCAGATATAAGAGGAGCTACGGCACCACTACGATGAACTTCTGTTCCAGTGGAGGTGCCTGGCCGCACGTCTAGTCAGCCGAATCGCCTTCCAGCTCCACGACGCTGCCTATATCAAGCATCAGCGTGACCTTGGCTTGAAGCTGGGGGATAAGTTGCTGGAAGAGCTCAAGAAGATTGGGCCACCAATGGGTTCGGCTCTCGTAATGTGGGCTGAGATGGGCAGGGCCGTGAATATAGGCATGGATAACTTCATTGCTGAGTGCAACAATCCGGAGGTGTACCGGAGGAGGATGATGTCGTTGGGGCTCATTCGTGATGAGAAGGGAGCTGTGCAGGATTCTGCAGGCCCCTAAGAGTAGTAGGAATTAAGTCTGTTAGCTTGGTGTGGATGAGTACCTTGTTTAATCTTGAGAAGAAAATGATGTTACTGTTTTAATCCCTGAGGTTTGGCATGGATATCTTGTTGTGTTATTGTGTTGAGCATGATTGCTTAACTTGAGTTGTTCCAATCAAGTTGTCATTTGACTTTGATCGTTGGATCATCTTGTGCTTGCTACTTGCTGTGTGCACAATGTACCTTTTTTGTCTGGCAAATAGAATTTTTTTTTAAGATTCATTGGACAACATCATTGGAAGGAGTAGTATTTAGGCCTCGCTCACTGGCTACAACATGGAAATGGTGTATTGTATTTAAAGATGAACTAGTTGATTGCCCGTGCGTTGTCATTGGAAAAATTAATATCATATTTTTTTTTCTGACAATGTATTAACAAACATGGTGTCTTCCTCCGTCCTATTTAGCAACCTCCACATCTTCATGTTCTTCTTTCTCTCTGATTTAATGCGATCCCACTTCATTGTGTCTCCATCATCAACTTCGTGTTCTATCAAACTTGTAAATTTCCACCCTTAATATGGATAATGAAGGCCGGGCCAAGTATCGTCTATTTTGGTAGGAAGGTTGTAATTCCAACTAATCAGGTAGTGAAAGCATTGGATATTCGGAACACAAAGAATAAAAATGAGAAAAACAAGGATACTTTTCTGAGAGAAACTACCTCTTAGTGTAAGATTTGCAACTCACAATCAACATCTTACACCTTGCAATACTAAAGTCTAAAGATTATTTCGATATGAGATTTTATAGGAAGTAATATTGCAAAAACATTGTTTTATTTCAAGATGATATACAGGAAAGGGGACATATATTTCTTTAGTTCTTACATTTTCAGGCCTATCATCTCATTTCTAATTCTATGTGTCTTGATCCCTCTAGGACTGCAAGAGAAAAATGCAGATACGTGGCTAAAGAGAGTCTAAACCACCTTCTGATTGGGTTCCCAGTTATCGTTGCTGGTGTAGATACCGCTTGTACAACTACATTAGAGCATGTGTGACATGCTTTTGCTGCTCCTCTATATAAGCTCCCATTTGAAATTGACAACATGGTCGTCTATTGTCTCTTGTGGGTAGTGTAGAAGAGCAGAACCACAACAATTTTTGACACGGTGCACTTGAAGGCTCGCCAAGTTTCTCAAACTATGCTCGCACGTGAGCCTAGTTCTAGCTCATTGCCTCCGGAGCACCGGCATCAGGTCCCGGCCTATGCTTCGTGCTGCACGTTGTTGTTGTTCATTGAAAAAAGAATTAGTCTGGTGCCATCATATAATAGACAAGGAGGTGTATTATTGAAGCTTGAAGAACATATCAACATTGGAATATGATGCTTCTTCTGAGACTCGTCGTTCATAACACTCGGATCGTGAATAATATATCAGAAGAACTGAAGATGCAGATAATAATCCGTCAAATTTTAGTTGTAGGATGAATTCCTATATGTATCATCTGACATGCTAACCTTTATTGTTTCAGCTTGAAAATGTGGCTTTAGATCCTTACAAATTAATACAGAGAACAAATTCACAATAGACTAAACCTCTTGGAAGCAAATATAAAAAAGTAGAAAGCATATTTTCCTAATGTGCCATCTAATAAAATGTTCAGTATATTGTCAATGCCACATAGATTTCTTTACCATGAAAGGAAAATGAGCAATCATATTCATCATATGTACGTGCAAAATTGATTTATGATACTGAGAATGATGAAAAACTGCATAGATGTATGACAGAAAAGAGCAAATGTTTTCTCTTGTACATTCGCCGTCGTCTACAACCCATCAGCATGGCAGCTAGAATACAAAAGGCAAAATCCGGTCCTTGCAGAGATAACCTTTTGAAACCTGGCCTTGGATCAGTTCACAAGAATTGCCATCAGATTTTGTTAGTGCAGAGAAAAAAATCCTCTTAAACACTTTACACTAACCTCTAAACTAATTTGTTTAGTATTTCAGGTAGCATTAAAAAATGCTATCTAAAATCCCACTCATATGAAGAAAAAAGGTACGCCACTACAGATATTTTAAGAAAAAAAGGTACGCAACTACAAATGGTCGTCTATTGCCATCTAATCCTTCGACGCCCTCGTTCCCTCAACCTTTACCTTTCACCCGTCCAGATCGAGACTGCATCCGCCTTCCGCAGCATGGAAAACTAATCAACACTAAAATTTAATCAGAAAAATGTAATCATTTTCTAATTATTAACAAATTCAACAAGACGATAGAAATATTTTATGTTAACTAACAAGAAAAACAATCAATAATATAACATAAGGAGCATACATATTCATTGAGTTCCAGAGGGTCCACACGTAATCCCTTGTCAAAGCCTCACTTTTCTGTGTATGCAAGATTCTTGTAAAAAGAAATTGGAAGATTTGTAGTGAAGAAGCAAACTTGAAATCTATAACAACATGCAATTATTCAGAATAACAGTGGAGAGATAAATTTATCCAATGAGTTCGCAAACCAAGCGCATATGCAAAAGATTACTCACAGACATCGGCAACTCAATAGTCCACCTGTTGACCATAATTAGACTAAGGTCACCCTTCCCTACCATTGGAACATTAATGGATAAGAACATTTTATCTTTCCATATACAAATTGATTACCTAGAACCATCTTCGACTGAGCTAAATCCATCATGCCAGATTCATCCCATGTGTTAATTCCATGCAAAGAAAAAAAATCACAAGTGCAGACATCAAACTGCACGCTCACAAAATGGGTGAATGAATGGGAACAAGAGGCACCAACTGGAGAGAGAGAAGCTCACATGAGATAACACACAGTGACACAGATGATTGGGCGACTACTGCAGGTGGACGAACACCATCGTCTGGCTGATATGGGGCATGAGAGGAGTAGTTTGGACAGTGCGCGTGTTAGGGACGATAGGGCAAGTGTTGTATTACCAACAACCGCAGAAAGATAGGGCGTACCCGATGCATGCTTTGTCTGGTGCCGCTGCCAAGCCGCGAGAGGAGTTCATAGCCACACTCTGCATCTACTTGAGTACCGTCACCAACCCTTCATGGCCAGTCGCGCACTGATGCGCTCAATCACAAGGCGGTGGTGGTCCGCGGCGTGCCGCCCATGTGCATGTGCTCCAAGGGTAAAAATTGACCGCCTAACTGACAATGTGCAAAAGGGACAAAACCAGATTACAAAGCTAATAAGTTCAAACAGAACCAATCCCACTCCAGAATCCACCCCAACCCAAAAGTAACACAATTATCTAAAGTAACACAACACTAAGCTGCACATTTTTTATGCAACTACGGGGAACTCCAAAACTCTCAATTTACTACTTACAATCCTTTTTTTTACAGTATATGTCTGTCTTCGTGATGATTTCCCTGGTTTCGATCTGATCCGAGGATCCTAATGGCCTAATCTTATTCCCTGACCCTTCTTTTGCATGCCTCACGGAATAACCTCTTCTTTTACAGTATCTCATCACATAATAACCTTAGTATGATAAAAGTTCCAAGAGAATACAGTTTGTAAAATCTCTGATTGAAAACTCACAAAACTCATTTGGTATTGATTCCACGCAAGGAAAGGTACAGAATGAACCAAAACACCATATCCGTAAGCATCACATCACCTGCATTTGTCTGAAAACAAGCAGATCAAAATTGGGTGGGCAACAAACACCAAACCTGTCATCATCACCGTTCATCAGCTGGCCACAGTTCATAATGCTTTTAGTTAAGCGAATAGCTACAATAATGTAGAAGAATTACATGTCAAGCAATTACACTTTCAGATTATGTTTTTTTCTTTTTTTTTCTGCATAAGTCACAACACACCTATTGTTCAGCAATTAAAACTCAGAAAAACATGTGCATTTTCTACTCAAATGTATATGACGAGTTACGTGAAACATGATCTGAAACAGGTAGCCCCCAAATCCTGCAATTTCCCGACCATCATGTGTTTTATTCAAACAAGAACTTTTGATGGAATTGTCGTATGTACTTTCCTCCATGGGAGCAATGATATAAGAACCACGGTCTGCATCAGATTTATCCATCTTGCAAGTGTACTGATAACATCCATAAACCGAAAGCACCGAGCCAAGCTAAAGATGAAAAAGGTGCACGTTAAAGGTATCACCTAGTAAGTGCCAACAAAATAGGCAATGAGCAAGCATGCACAATACAACAAATTTTGGCATAATATGTTGTTGTCATTCTCATGTGTAGGTAAGAATAAGTGGTCACAATGAGTTTATTGTAGCAAAAAACATACCCAAAGTACAAGGTGACAAGCAAGAAGGTCCACCTATCAAATGTAGAGAACAAACATAATCAAATAATTTTCTGAATATTACTTGATATGAAATGGACAATTTGCTTTACAGGCAGTAATACGAGGAAAGATGAAGTAGCTTACTGGGTGTAGTAAAGGAAGACGGTCCACCCATCGACAATAACATCATAGATAATCACCGAAGCCATAAACAAGAACGACACAAGGCGAAAAGCCAGCAACCAAGCAGGATGGATCTCATCAAAGCACGGCTTCCAGCAGTCATCAAGATACACAACTCCGAGTCCGATCCTGGGCCGCGCCTCCTCTCTGTCGACCCCCTCGTCATTGCGGGCCGGCGAACTGGGCCCCTCGTACTTCCAAATCAAGTAGCACGCCAGGGCCATGCAGGAGTAGACCCAGGTGGCGCAGAGCACGAACCTCCAGTTGAGCCAGTAGCCCGGGTCAGTGGCATCCATGACCATGGTTGATTGCAACGCTTCCAGCAACATATTTTATCAGGCTTTTTCTGCAAAATTGGGTACTAATATACCATGCTTGTGGTTGTGACCAAGGAAAAATGGCATTTCCCCTGTTCCATGCCGACAAGTGGAGATATTTGCCGAACAGTGAAAGAAAAATGGGAATAGAATCGGGTGACAGTGGCACCCCCACGAGAAAGGCAAAGGCGCCATGATTCTGTGATCCAGTCCACGGCCACACGGAACACAAGAACAATAAGCAGCGGGCTCCAGGGATTCGGTCTATTCAATTTAGCTGGTTCCTTTATAACTTTTTCGGTTTGTATAGTACTGATACTTTAGTAAATACGATACAAAATTAAATATTGTTCGGTCTTGATATGCTTTTGGTATATACTATAATAACCAACGTTAATGCAAAATTAAAAATGACATAATATTTTTTTGGCAAATTAATGACAAAAA
Source organism: Hordeum vulgare subsp. vulgare (assembly GCF_904849725.1). Taxonomy (NCBI): domain Eukaryota; kingdom Viridiplantae; phylum Streptophyta; class Magnoliopsida; order Poales; family Poaceae; genus Hordeum; species Hordeum vulgare. The sequence continues at coordinate 608,430,888 of NC_058519.1, read as the reverse complement.
ACACATTCACTTTTTTATAGAAACAGTATATAAGTATATATGCATGCATGGATTCATGCACTGATGATTATTCGTGCATGCAAATGTACAATGTATACTTTCTGTGTCTATGGACGCGCTTAGTATTTTTCTTTTGCAAGAGACAAATGATTACGTTACAAGAAAAATGGACATGATTAGCAGGGAATTTGGCTCATGTACAACAAAAATTATTGTGTTACAAGATCATTTGAGGCTAAGTATGGCTGGTTGCTCAAGAAATATATATTTTTAGTGTGGTTAATTTAGTTAACAGTTTGGTTTTTTGTATATACCAAAAATACCAGATTCAAAATGGTAAGGAAATCTCGTTCCATACCTGAAACCAAAAAACATAATTTTGTTTGGTTTATTTCAGTATGGTTTTTTGGTTCGGTTTTAAAATGCACGATGTGAATTCTGGAGCATCAATTTTTTTTGCAAGACTCTCATGAGTGTCATTCCATGATGAAAATTACTCCCTCTGTTCCTAAATACAAGTCTAATTAGAGCTTTTATAAGGAAACTATATACAGATGTATATAAACATATTTTAGAGAATAGATTCATTCATTTTGCTTTATATGCAGTCTTCTAGTGAAAATCCCTAAAAAACTTATATTTATGAACGAAGGGAGTAGCACGAATGTGAAGCACACATCAATATTTGTTGAAGCAAAATCAGATTTCTTAATGATCTAATAGCTCTTATATTTCTTTATTTATGGAGGGAGTTATTTTGTCAGATCCTAGTATCAAAAGGGTGCAAGTGTGCTCGAGCTCACAGGAGCAGTTTCGCTTGTTGTCTCATTTTCTCTTCAAAAGGAAAAACAAAATGTTTTAAAGATTTCAGGGCCCATTTTCCCCTCTGGGGGCCGTCTTCATTTGGACGGCCTGGAGCCCGACGGGCCGGGCGCATCCGCGAAGGTGAGGGTATAACAAAGCAGCCTCTGGACGATTGGAACTCGTGCGTCTCACCCTCTCCCACTAACCCTAGCCAAGCTCTTCACATCGGCGGCGGCGGCGGCGGCGGCAGCGAAGAAGGAGAAGAAGAAGAAGAAGAAGAGGAAGAAAGATGATCTACGACGTGAACTCCCCCCTGTTCCGCTCCTTCCTCAGCCAGAAGGGCGGCGCGTCCTCCGACAAGAGGTAACCCCTCCCCCTTCGCAGCCCCGTCTCATCCCCCGCAGATCTGTTCGTTCAGTTCCCCCCCTTGCGTGTCCACGATTCGGTCCCACGAGCGTTTAATTCGTGCTGATCGGTGCGGCGCGGATACCCCGTGGCTGTTCTTGTTCTCGATTCGTGCCGGTTCCCTCGTCGAAAGATGTGCTGTAGCGTCCGATTTGTGCGTGCATTAGTTGTTCCTGCCGTAGAAAATATGCCTTGACGCCGTGCTATTGGAGGCTGCTAACCGGCTGGACGAGACGTGTTTGTTCGATTGGATGGTCCGCGTGGATGTGTGGGCTGATCGATAGAGAAGTCGTGTGCTGTATGGGCTTTCTCGTTTGTAATTCCGCATGGATAAGAAGCTGATCATAGCTGAGCACACAAGGAACTACTGCTTGCTGCGTTACTAGATGCTGCAGCTATTTTTCTTGAGGAAAAAAATGGTATTCAGAAGAAAATTGGAGACGTGGATGTTCAGTTTAGGATTGGTGGAGAAGTAAAAACTGACACCAAAATAGTTTGTGTCTTAAACCCGTTCCTGGGCCTTTCGGGGGCTTCTTAGCAGTCAAGCACCGCACACTGCAGATGAGCTTCTTCGTGCTTGCATTCTGCAGCAACTTATTTTCATTCAACATTTCAGATAAACCGGTTCAACGTTTTACATGAAAATTGTTAGATTTGAATTATTTGGTGATTGTAGTAGTTGGTCCAATTGTCTTGCAAAGTAAAGTAACTGTTTACTTGCAAGAGCATGTGCAGACTTATAAATGAACTAAACACCGTGGATGCTCTAAGTTCGTAAAGTTTGTTTAATATTCTCAAGTAGGCATGTGTTGTCTTAATATTGTTGTGGTGTTCTAAATTACGGTGGAAAGCTTATTTGATATTCTCAGATAACCATGCTTTCTTAAAATATTTTAGATAGTAGGTCTCCTGGTCTTGAGTAGGATCTAGAGAGTAGTATTGTACGTGTTTACTCTGCTGTTATTTCAATAATTTCGCTGTTGGAGAATTGCTGAGAGAGCAAAACAAAACTTGTGACTTTATCTAAGGAGCTGTGTACTAAATAAACACAGGTGGTAGTTCTTTGATTGATAGTAGGAGGTTGATGAATGTGATTGTCCCTCTGATAGTGAGGTTGATGAATGTGGTTGCTCCTCTGGTAGTGTACAGTTGGTTAACCCACATGGCACTTTATATGCTAACAATGCAAAGATAGAAAGCTGTTTGGACGCAGGAAACTGAGCGTGTTCTTACTGATTATGAACTGTCACACAAATTGTGTTCTGTAATTTTTAACCGAGTCAATGTATAGTTTGTTTTGTGGTACTTAGCTGTAACACACTGTTGCGAAATGCATTTCTGAATGATCCATTTGCATCGAACTTGATGACTGACAAAATGCTGTAAATTTGATGAATGTTGAATTCAAGTGACTGAACTCCCTTTGCTTTCCTGATGGCAGGAAAATGGAAGAGCAGAAGCCGAAGGACCAGAGGTTCAAGGCCAACGAGAACAAGCCTGTAATGAACGAATGACCATCCTTCGGACAGTCCAGTGCCTGCAAGGCCTAGCTGCCAATCATGTGACTCCTATGTTAAAATGGGTGGTGTGAACATTTGCTTGGTCGTTCTGAAAACTATCCAAGTATCCAGTACTGTGTTTTGAGTTCCTATATCTGCACTGCATGCCTGGAATGATAAATCAGTAGATTTTATCCTGTGATGTGTTCTCGTGGTTTTGGAATCCACTTCTATATGGTGATTCGTGTAGCATCTTCTATGCTGTCTATACTATGTCTCACGTTTCTTCCTTTGTGAACAAAGCTATTTCTCACATTCTGTCTCTCGACCTCTGCCTGTTCTTCACCTGCACTCTTTAGCCTTGTATGCTTATCTTTTTGGCGTGACATTAAGCTGTGAAGGTTTGCTCCATCAAGCATGTTCCTGGAGAATGAAACTGCGTCAGGTTGTACTGACGAAGTTAGAAACTGGTCAGGTTGTAACATTTGCAGGTTCATAAAATAAACACAAAATACAAATACAAACAAATACAAACATAAAATAAACTCTGAAGTGGCATTCCATCATGGTTTCAATGGAGCGTAGCGGGCCTATTCGCTTTCGTAGGATCTTCCGATGGAACATTCTGCAGCAATGGCCTTGAACTCACGCATGCTGTTATGTTCTTGATTCCCCAAGCAGGAGCTGATGGCCGGGGTTGTGTTGGTGTAGCAGTGTTTTCTTAGACCCAGAATCCAGGTGACGGCAATTTTCTACGGATGACATAATGGCGTGCCAGTTAGTCTGAACAAAGCAGCCCTTCATTGAGCAACACGGTAAAAGTAGCCCTTCATTGAGCAACACGGTAACAAAACATAAAGTGTACCAGTAGCCAGTCTTCTACAGTTCAATTGGAGCCTGCCCTTGCGTCACACAGGGTAACCCATGGAACACAACTCGCATGTGGAAGGTTAAACAATTGTAAGAGCATCTCTAGTAGTACCCTTAAACCCTTAAAACCTTAAACGAGTTTAAGGGTTAAAAATTTGCATTTTTTTGGCACTTTTAAGGATTAAAAAATAGGGGCAAAGACTAGAACCCCAAACCTAACCCTTATAACGGAATATTCCGTTATAAGGGTTGAATTTGAGGGTTCTAGTATTTGCCGCAACCCCAACCCTTAAAATTGTCATTTAATATATCACTAGAAAAACACAATCAAACTTGAAACAAACTAGGAAATGAGAATCATTGATGCATGGTTTAATAGTTTACATCACAAAATCATCATCTTGTCCCTTTCATCGGCACCATCACCAAAAAGTTGCACCGGCGCCATCTCCTAGATCACTTCCACGTCCATCAAGCACCTCCATTGTCGCCGGTGGTGGAGTCCTCCACACCGCCATAGCCACCACCACTCATCGGAGTGTCACCTCAAAGAGTAGAGGACGCACCACGGAATATCCTCTTCCTCTCCGTGATGTCCTCCTTGTACTCCTTCCACCACATCAATTGGTCTTCATCCATGTCCTTCTTAGACATCATCATGTGCTCCTTCTCTTCCACCATGAGTTCTTTCCATGTCCTTCCATCATCCATCCCCTATGCGTCCCCTTCCTCCTCCTCATCACCCTCTTCCTCCAAGTCATCACCTCGAAAGGGTTCGAGAGGAGGAGCCCCGGTGTCCATCTCTGCGTCTTGGAGAAGCCCCATGAACGACGTCGGCGGGGAGGGCATTCTGTCGAGCACCTCGTGCACGACGGGCGGAGGGGCGGCGGGGGCTGGCGCCGGCGCCGGCATCTTTCGGGTGGTGGTCTTCTTCACCTTCAGCCTCGCTGCCCCCTTCGGCCCAAGTGAGGCCTTCTTCTTTCGGGCGGCGCGCGGGGCGAGGGAGGTGGTGGTCGGGGCGACGGAGGCCGCGGCCGTGGCGACGACGTGCTGGCCAGCACGCCACCTCTTGCCGCCACGTGGGTGGCGCCCACCACTGGCGCCACCTGTGCCTGGCTTGGGACGGCCGACTGCTGGGCCGGCACGGGCGTCGCCGAGGCAGGTGCGGGGGGCGGGGCGACGAGCAGCGGGTGGGAGGAGGCGGTCGGGGCGAGGGAGGAGGCGGGCGGCGTGTCCATGGCGCGCGGCGGCCGACGGGGGCGAGGAGGCGGGGTTTTCCCTCCCGCGCGAAGACGGAAGGAGGAGGCGGCGGGGCGAGGGAGGAGTGCGGGCTGGGGATGAGATCCCCTCTCCAATCCTCACTTTTAAAGATTGGGAGGGCAACCTGGGGTCCAATCCTTAAAAAATTACGGGTTTAGGGGTTTAGGGGTTCTATTCTTTGCTTTTTTTTGTTTCAACCCGTAAAAAAGTTAATTTTGAGGATTTAAGGATTTAAGGGCACTACTAGAGATGCTCTAAGACGTTTTATAGATCACTAAAGTATATCCTGATGTCTGGAATCATGACACTGAATCTTGAAATCACCAGCTACCTCTGCTAACCGGTTCCCCCACGCAGCGTCAGAAAAAAAAGAACATAAGTCCATTCCCTTCCTTGTTGCACAAAACCAGAAATCTTCTGGCTAAAAGTGAGTTGAAATTGAGTTTCCAGATGAGACTGAGAGCACAAAGAAATGACTACTCACACATTCATAGTAAGAAAAAAAGATAATCCCTAGGTCATATCATAGCTAGCAGTAAAATAACAGAGCTTGAATATCTTTTGTTGTTTTGGGGGTACTTTGTTTGAGAGAAACAACAGAATGGTAACTAGCAGGCTATGCTAAATAAAGCCTGAAACAAAGAAAAAATGACAAATAAAGAGATAACAAAGTGGGATGTTCAAGTAGCAACCACACAGGTTCAAAATCTGATTTCTTTATACCTTTGCTCTCGAGTTTAGTTTCAGTAATGAGAAATCCATAGAACAACGGAAAATAAATAAGGTGGAGGTCAGCATATCTATATTCACTAGATTTCAAAGTATTATGCTTTCGAAATCACAAGAGAGGTCCTGAATAATGTGGAAACGAATAATCAGTAATCTCAATTTAACACGATTTCTTATGCCATTTGGACTAAAGTCTGTCTGAAATGATCGGGGTTCTATATGCATGACTGTTCCCACTAAGTTATATACTTTCTCCTTTTTTAAATATATGACGTTTTTGTAGTTCAAATTGGTCATAAATGCATACTCGTAACCACAACAAAGCAATTAGCGCACAAGATGGCCACAAATTTCGAAACCAAAACACTACTCCACTTGGTTTGATCAAGCACCCACGCCACAAAGAAATCACCCCGAAGACCTGAACACAACAGTACTAAACAAGTACTTATCCGCAACACATTTCGTTCTCAGGATTAAACAAGCACTCATCCGCACCAAGCAAACATGCTCAAATCCTACTCTTGGGGGCACCGGAATCCGGCCGGGCTCCCATCTCAACACAAACAGCCACGAGGCCCAACGAAAATTACAAATCATGTAAAGACCGACATGATAAAACTGAAAAGATAGCAGAGCATCTATGAGTTTGACAGCAATGTTCGTCATCTGCTTTCGACACCACCACAACAAATGCCAAAGAAAAAAACTGACTGATCACCTCCTCACCTGAGCTTGACGTGTCTGCATCGTTGATATGCAGCTTTTCGTATCTCCAAGATGGCTCACCAAAGATGAAGCCGTTGTCGTTGAATGAATCAGATTGAGGCAATACCCCGAACATGCCATCGAACTCTAGATCTGACAACCCACCACGACTAAAACCCAATGAAGGAAACCATAACTGTCATCCATCAACCATGAACCCATCACATGTTCCGTCTTTCAGATGTCGTCGATGCAGACTATAATCTGCATCCGCTCCTAGACTACCTCCCAAGCTCCGCGCTGACGCCGAAGCAGACATCGCTGCAACGACGAAGTCCAAGGACACAAGTCCACCACAAGGATGTCGTCGCCGTCACGGTATCCTCGCTTGAACAGTGTGGCTCCCAAATCCGTCACCGACCATAAAGACGACCGTCTCACTGGAGAAGAATCCGGAGCTTCTTTATTCAACATCGTCGTCACCGCTGCCGAAACCAAGACGTCAGACGATCCAAATCCTAAGCTATTAGGGTCCTAAACCTAAACTAAAAACAACCCACACGCGCGGGATCCAGCGACCCCCCTCACGACCGGCGACCAAGAGGTCGCCGGCGGAGGAGAGCCGCTGGAAAACGACGTCAGAAAATTCGTTCTCTTGACGGCGGTGGCTAGGGTTTCTGGTTTGCCCTAGAGAGAGAGAGAGAGTCCCCTGTTTGAAGTTTTCCACGTGACGGGCTTTGATCAGTTCAAATGTGCACAACGCCATTTTTCTTTCCAAATAGAAGTACATACTTTTGCTTGTGGTCCTAAAAAAAATTATTGCCTTGTTTTCAAAAAAAAAGTAGTGCCATACGTTGCTCTAGAATATTTTTTTCCCTTTTTCTTTCTTGCGAATTGGAATTTCATTAATTGTTGCCTTGACATGTTGTTTGTTTCAAAAATATATATTTATGGAAATTTTTGTGTAAGTACATATCTTTATAGGGTGAATGATTAATTAGACGTCTGCATCCCTATCCCATTTTCCATGACCTTCAAAATGTAAGCGCACACTAAGGACAACTTCAACGCGGATCACCAAATAGACCATACCAAATATCCACGTTTAGACCACTGGTCATTCAGCCAGAGTCATCATCGACTAGGTGTTCCCTTTTCATCCGGTTGACTGTATATTCAAATGCCTTTTTCTTATAACAATGGATTCTGTTGGGGAAATGTTGGGACATTGAAGCAATGCAACATGCGATGGACAAGCTTCGACCCATCACTCGTCCCCCTCTAGAGGTGGTTTAGGAAACTACGTCTCTCTTTTGCGTCTTTAGCCCGCATGCTCTGCTTATGGGCCTTTGGTCATGTGCCTCCTCACATGATTCACTTTTGTTTTGGTGAATTCGTGTGACTCTGTCTAGTTGGTGGGCTTTATTAATTTAAAACAGGACATTATTCGAGTCTTCGTTTTATAAATAAATAGATCAACCGAAGTCATCAAAATAAAAGCGGACATCGATTTTTCATTTATTTGCGAAGTAATATTCACATACCAAAAGGACTCTAATTAAATAACAATAAAAATCCAAGTCTACTCCTTTGCGTCGTATGCGCACGTGACTGACTTGCCTCGTATTCGTTGGCGGCCAACGCAATTGAGGCGAAGCTGACCACAAATGCCTTTTTGCCAACATAGCAAAAGAGCCCGTGCGTTGCACCGGGTAAAAAAATAATAACATCAAAATTCATCACCACACACACATAATATAGTAACCCACCCGTCTCAAAGTTATCCTTCTTTCTGTCGTCGGTGACGTAGGTCGTTCACCTTGTCGCACATGTGTGAACATGGTCGATCTTAAGGTGATAAACTCATCCACTGCAATGCCATTTAACCACACCGGCACAAGAGAACATTTATAACTTTAAAAACTTATCTTGTTGAGCTAGACCGTGAGGGCTGCCTTTCATGAATTGCTTCCTAATGTTCATGAGTTACATACTGAAAATTTTCTCACAACCAATATTTGTTAACTTGGTATAATTTGTATAATATCAACCTTTAAATTTGGAGTACAGTAAATGAAAAGAAGATGAAACATAGTTATTTGCAACAGAAATCTAAATTGTTAACAAATCACCTAATGATATACACATTTCCATCTATAAATCTTCAAAACATATTACTACGTACAAAAAAAGAAAGGTCCATTACGAACTCAGGAGGGTAGTAGAATTTGTTCACATTGACAACACATTGTCCTACTTGCTCTTGAGGATTAAGAACGACACTAATCCAAAACTTAGTTTTTACATCCACATCATAGTTTTATGTACGCAGATGAAGCCAGTGATAGTGATACAAATCAAAAAGCGGCTAATCAATCAACGTGACTATCGTTCAGCAACCCCACAAAACTATTTCCTACACTTTTCAAACTATTTCTTTTTTTTCTCTTTTTCCTACTATCTATTTTTTGTAAATAGGATAGAGGAAAAAAAGAAGGGGAGAGAGGCCAGGCCAACCGCAGCCAGCCCAACCTACAAGGCCGGTGACCCACCTAAGCCCAAAGTCACGCGGGTGCACTTAACCCCTAGCTCCAGTGAACCCTAGCCCGATCCCCACTCAATCTCCCTCGACCCCCAGGCGCCGCCACACACACACACGCGGGCTTGCGCCTCGCCAGATCTCCTGCACCCGGCCAGCTTCGCCAGCAGCCAGTGAGCTCCTCAACCCCGCCTCGCCGTTGTCTGCCTTGCTGGCAAGCCCAGCGGCCGGTGACCTCCGCAACCAGCCACTCCCTCTCGATCCCCTTGTGCTCGCATGCTACCACGGGAGGAGCCCCTCACACCCGCGCCGACGAGACCCCTCTGACCGCCCCACTGCCTGGTTCGACCTCGTGCCCTTCTCACGGGCCGCCGTGGTTCCCCTCCTCTCCAGGTGGGTTGCTGGTGGCTGTGGGCGACAGGGCTGCGGGGTCGATGTGCCTTTTTTTTTTGTTAGATCAGGACTCTGCTTCCTCAGATTAGAATGATCGCCATTTTTCCCCAACTTTGTAGATATCAGCTCTCTCCTTCAGATCGGCTCAAATAGCCAATTTTTGTGGGATATCAGCTTTCTCCTTCAGATTGGCACAAATAGCCAATTTTTTATTGTATCTTTACATCATTTCTTGGCTCATTTACGATTGGTGATGCGCCTCTCCTCTTTTTGCTTCAACTTTTCCTGTGTGAGCCACGTTTCTTCATTTTTGGCTTTAGTTACGCATGAACCATATCTTATCCTCTTTTTGTTGGCTTGTTGATTTTGTAACTCGTGAACGAATATAAGTTGTTAGGCTTTCATATAAATAAACAGGGTGGGGCTATTAATTGAAACGTGCGATAAAATAGCAAACGAACGAACGATGCCCAGGCAGGAGTGCATCAGGGGTTTTTCTGCAAAATGCAAAAAACGATTCTTTTTTGACTTAAAACAGACTGCGGGTTGAATACCGGAAAAGCGAGGGGTGTTCTTGTAAAAAAGCCGCTTTATTGTTATTAGGGGAGATTGCTGGAAAGTGCCGTTCCGTTGATGTCTTCCTCCGCTTCCAATGCCTCGAAGCGTTGGTTGCGCATCACCTTGTTGACGTAGAGGTACCAATGTTGTGGATGGTGCCGACATAGTGCATAGATGCAAACATTATCCAGTTAACGTCAACAATGTCAGGGTCCGCCACAACCATGCATGTAATGCTATAGCGACGACATATGCGCGCACGCTCCGCCTTGAGCTGTCGGAAAGTGTTTTTTACGGTGATGATAGCTACGAGTGGTTCTCCCGTCGATATCATGCTCCCCACTCAAAAGTTGTATCCATGCATTTTTCTTCTTTCTTCATTCACTTCATTGTGTTTCTTTAGTTGGGGTCGCACTCACGTGATTTCAGATGTGCCACTCTTTTCACGTACACATAAGGACTAATATCAGTTTATTATTTTCAACGGTTCAACCTCTCTTACTTTAAACTAGTTTGACATCTTATAACACATATTGACTGAAATATCAGTTTAGCAAGCGCGTAGCAAAATTCGTTTTGACATATATCTTTTGTAATGAGTGAAGATTTTTTTTTTTTTTTTTGAAATAAGTGAAACATAGTATTTCAATTGAGTGAGTGGAATGTGTTTTATGAAATGACTGAAATCTATCTTTTATAGTAAATGCGTGTAATAATGTGTTTTCTAAAATGAGTGAAATCTATCATTTGTAAATGAGTTTAATGTGTTTTTTTAAATTGAGTGGAATTTATATTTTGTAAATGAGTGTAATGTGTTTTTTAATTCAGTGAAATGTGAAACTGCTTGAAAGGTTTTGCCTGAAATTTGAATCTAGTAAATGAGTGTAAATTTACTTTTCTGAATCCAGTGAAATGTGAAACTCCTTCAAAAGGGACAAATTGTAGTGTTGCTCGGCAGTAGTTGCATGAGAGCATCTCCGATAGCATGTTTATATTTGCATGTCTATATATTCATATAAACAATGGTCTAAAAAGATTCTTTTATATACACGTTCAGTTTTGCATCGAAACGTCTATATATAAGGACCATGACAGATGAGCCGTCGCTGGGAAGAGGGAGAAATCATGGCTGCAACTGAGTTTGGACAACGCCTTCACATTGTCCAGGCATGGACATTGTCAAGGTCGATTTAAAGAATGTGCATGTTTGAACGACTATATAAACAAGCTGTTGGGCACTTGTTTTGTGCTCACATCATCAAAAGCGAGGATAAACATTTATATAGACAAGCTATGGGAGATGCTCTGAAGTCGTTAAAGAATTACCAATTTCCTACATGCATCTTATGAGTGACATTGTCATCGCTTCCTAGGACTTGTCTTCTACCTCAGGAGCATATACCATTTTTGTCTTTACCTCAAGGGCATCTCATCGTTTTGGAGCTGGTTGGAAATGGAGGATTCTTTCTTGTTTGAAATCTCCGGTCGGTGCATCATTGATCACGTATTGAAGTACGCCATCTGATTCCCGCAAAAACAATCTGCTTAAGTGATCTCCTATATATACGGACTACTTCAGATATCCCGTCATCAGCTCCAGCCTCAAGTAGTAGCAGTAGCATCTTAACGCTGATCCCTCTCCGAGCCAATGGATTATTTGGTAGCAGTCGTGGCACTCGTCGTTGTCACCGCCTCGTCCGTTGCCATCCACCTCCTCGCCAGAGCAAGGAAAGCACAGCCGGCCAACCTGCCCCCGGGCTCCCTCGGCCTGCCGGTGATCGGCCAGAGCCTCGGCCTCCTCCGGGCCATGCGCGGCGACGGCGGCAGCCGGTGGATACAGGACCGGATCGACAGGTACGGGCCCGTGTCCAAGCTGTCGCTGTTCGGCACGCCCACGGTGCTCCTGGCCGGGCCGGCGGCCAACAAGTTCATGTTCTTCAGCGGCGCGTTCTCCACCCGGCAGCCCGGGTCCGTGCAGCGGATACTCGGGGAGAAGAGCATCCTCGACCTCCACGGCCCCGACCACCGGCGCGTCCGCGGCGCCCTGCTCGAGTTCCTCCGGCCGGACATGCTCAAGATGTACGTGGGCAGGATCGACGGCGAGGTGCGGCGCCATCTCGAGGAGAACTGGGCCGGCCGCGCCACCGTCACGGTGCTGCCGCTGATGAAGCGGCTCACGTTCGACATCATCTCCGCGCTGCTCTTCGGCCTCGAGAGGGGCGCCGTGCGGGACGCCCTGGCCGGCGACTTCGCGCGCATGGTCGAGGGCATGTGGGCCGTCCCGGCCAACCTGCCCTTCACGGCCTTCAGCCGGAGCCTCAAGGCCAGCGGCAGGGCCCGCCGGTTGCTCGAGGGGATCACGCGGGAGAAGAAGAAGGCCAGCCAGGCGGAGGAGCGCGGCAACGGCAAGGCGTCGCGGGACAACGACCTCATCACCTGCCTGCTCAGCCTGAAGGACGGCCATGGCGAGCGGCTGCTGACCGACGAGGAGATCGTCGACAACGCCATGGTCGCCCTCATCGCCGGCCACGACACGTCGTCCATCCTTATGACGTTCATGGTCCGCCACCTCGCCAACGACGATGCCACCCTCGCCGCCATGGTCCAAGGCAAGTGGCTGACCGGTGAATCAAACCACCAACCTCTGCCATGGTCATGAACTCATCACTCATGATGTGCGTTTCGTGACACAGAGCATGAGGAGATTGCCAATAACAAAGGTGACGGCGAGGCTCTGACCTGGGAAGACCTGACGAAGATGAAGCTCACATGGCGAGTCGCGCAGGAGACGCTCCGCGTCGTCCCCCCGATCTTCGGCAACTTCAGAAGAGCACTCGAGGACACCGAGTTCGACGGCTACCTCATCCCAAAAGGATGGCAGGTATGGTCGATCCGCATCAACCATTCATAGGCAGCTAGCAAAGCATCACCATTCACCAAAACTTGCCGAAGAAACTGACACATGCAAACTCTTGACGTTTTCAGGTGTTCTGGACGGCAAACGTGACGCACATGGACGCGAGCATCTTCCATGAGCCGGCCAAGTTCGACCCGTCCCGGTTTGAGACTGAGAACCTAAGAGCGTCGGCGGCGCCACCGTGCTCCTTTGTCGCCTTCGGCGGCGGCCCAAGGATATGCCCCGGGATAGAGTTTTCCAGGATCGAGACGCTGGTGACGATGCACCACCTTGTGAGGCAGTTCAGATGGAAGCTCTGCTGCAAGGAGAACACCTTTGTGAGGGACCCCATGCCGTCGCCGCTGCTCGGCCTGCCCGTCGAAATTGAGAAAAGGGCATCTACTTGATCCTGGTCGCCACTGCTCGGCCTGCCCGTCGAAATCGACCACATGATTGATCCTGGTCGCCACTGCTCGGCCTGCCCGTCGAAATCGACCACATGATTGATCCTGACCAATCCTCACAACAATCGACATATCATGATCGGTCGGTCGGTCGAGCCACGGCATTGCAGACTTGCGGTAGACTAGAGAGATTGATGAAAATGTAGCTGGAGACACGAGAGGAGGGATACATATATACCACACAATTGCAGAGTTCTGTATCGTGGCTTTCCATGTCAGCCATTACTGTCTTAGGATAAGTAATCTAACTATTTGTCTCACAAGAATAAAATGGGCAACAACAAAGATTATTTGCTTCATAGTTATTTGGTGTTCGTAGAGGCAACATTAGTGGCGGAGCTAGGAGAGAACGGCAGCAGGTGAATAGCTCTTGTGCGACGTTTTTGACCTGAATTGGAAATGATGCAACACAGTTGATGAAAATAGCTCGCGTGCGACGTTTTACATGTCAATAATAGACGACACGCAACACGGGCCTTAGGCACAAGACAGATTGTAATCCATTTGGATTATGGGAGTCAGCGGGACCCACAACTTATCCACGTCAACGCCAGACCGGTCAACTTGTCCACTGACCGCGGTACCCACAACTCAGTGTCGCGGTATGGTGCAGTGCCAATGACCAGGTGCCCGAACGACCCACACATCGTGCCATTGAAGCGTTTGACAACCAATTCGGAGGACAATGGAAACTATGAGGGCGAATTTGTGAAATGCGAGAGCAAACCAGAGACAGGCAAGGTTTGATCTATGTTCTCCCGTGGCCTTTTTCTTTGATTTCTGCTCCTAGATTTGTTGTTTTTTCCTCAGATTTCGAATTTAGGGTTTAACTTTCATTTTCGGAATCTGAAGAAATGCAATAGTTTTGAGTGGCTGGATGCATACATTGAGAGGCTTCAACTGGAAGGCTCAACTGATTTGAGGAAGAGTGCAACCCAAGAGCTCGATCTGCCGTCGGCAGTGGAGAAATTACGCTTGAACATTTTCGCTCCGACGGCGGGGGATACATAATTGAAGGTGGAATTGAAGAAGGTGAACAATAACCTAAGGCAGTTGTTCGATCTTAAGAAGCAATCAAATCTACTAGCTGCAGGATTTTATTTCCGTATAATTTTTTTGGGATTTCTTTACTTGCTGATCGTTAGTCGTTAGAAATTGTTATTAGTGTTTCAATAAGCTTGTATATGCGCAATGTCATGTTAGTTTAATTCCAAGGATAATTTCCTCTCTGGCTTTCCCTAATGAATCAAAGGAAGCAGCAATTCAAATTAATTTCTCTGTGCAGCTTCAGTTTGACACAGTGCAATCAGAGTTCTTGAGTTGTTTTTAAAGAATCATTTCTACGGTTGTTGGGCCGTGGTGTGAAGATGAGTGTTAGAAAGGCCCGGAGAAAAACTAAGCTTACAACTAGATTGAATGCGATTCCTCAGAAAAAAAAGATATTGGGCCCAAAGTAAAATACAAGCCCACATACTTTGGGCCCAAAGTAAAAACAAGCTCACATACTAAACAACTTATGTTCTAAAAAAGCTAAACTATTTCCGCACCCGGATTGCTATGACAAAAAAAGTATTGCACAATATTTTATGGCTGCATGAACTAGGTGGCTCCATATGTTGATTCTTTGTGGCTTGTGTAAATATAGTGTATTGTTTGCAAAAAAAAAAAATAGTAAAAAGAAAATTTGTGTGGCTTGTGTAAAAAAGAGAAATTTCATTGCTACAAAATGACTTTTCATGGGTCATTTTCTTTCTTTTTACACAGTTCACAAAAAATGTCTCTTTTTTGATGTTTTGAAATGCATTTTTTATAATGGGTGTATCTAGACCTACAAGGCAAAACACCGTTCCCAAAGAGTAGCGCAATATTGCACGAACAAAGCGGGTAATTCTCTCAAAAAAATGAACAACTCATAAAAAGTTCAAATATAGTATCAAGAACTTAATAAAAGAAAGACACATAGCAAATATAGATAGTTCGGGCCAATCAAGCCCACATCACGAACATATAGTACACTTACAACTTTACATAACAAAAAAAAAATAGATAGATAGATTTTGCTCCAAAAAAGACTAGATGGGTAGATCTAAAGCCTAGTCCCCGCCTTCTCCACGTTGCTCCTCATCGCTCCTTCTCCGGGCGCCCCTCGCTACTCCTCCGGGTTTTGTCGGCGGGGTACAACAGAGTGTGCATGCGCTCCGTGGTGGGGAAGATGTTGGTGTAGTCCGTGAAGATGTTTGTGGGTAGTGAAAGCGACGAACTCGCAGCCAAACCAGAACACGCAGCCGAGGAGGTAGAACACATCGAAGGGGGTGGTGAAGTTGGCAAGGATATCAACCACAACCCCGTTGTGGATGACCTCCTCGACTCGATACATCTTTGGAGATCCTCGGGAGAGGTTGCAGTAGATGGTCGCAAGGAAGAACTCGGTGAAGTCCCTTGTGTCCCTCCACCTTGACATTGCCCACACACGGAGGGTGCTCTCCGGTACGGTGGGGGCATGCGGTAGGTTAGCCCAGTGTACTACATGGCTGCGACGGGTTTGTTCTTGGCTTGCTGGTCTTCGGGGCTGTTTGTGGTGAAGAAGAAGAAGAATGTAGAAGTGAGAGGATGGGGGATGGATGAGGGGTGTGAGAGGAAGAGGAAGAGGATAGATGGCGTAAAAATCCGTGCAACGTGTTATTTCACGTGGTAGTAATCTATACCTAATAATAAAGAGGTTATTGCTTCCGTCGAAAAACCCACCGCGATATTTTTATAAAAAATCCCCTGTAATTTTTGTTATTCAACCCGCGCTCCATCATTTATCTGCAACGCACAAGGAAAAAACGATTCGCTGCAAAAATTATACCCGTACGCATCGCCTCTTCCCGTCGACCCTGGGCCACCCTGGCCTGTGCCCAGGCCGCCGCCACACCACTCGCCGCCGCGGCCGACCTGAACCGCCACCGCTGCCGATCTCAACCCACCCGCCTCCGCGGCCGTACCTCTCCCCGCTCACTGCCCCTGTTGCGGCGCTCGAGCGCATCGCGTCGACCCTGGTCCACCCTGGCGTGTGCCCAGGCCGTTGCCACACCACTCGCCGCCGCGGCCGACCTCAACCACCACTGTTGTCGATCTCAACCCACCCGCCTCCGCGGTCGTACCTCTGCCTGCTTGCTGCCCCCGTTTCGGCGCTCGAGCACAGCTTCTGGATCAAATCAATGCGACAACTATAGTGACTGGGGATGATGCGTCTGCTCGATGCAGAACTGCTGCGGCGCGGCAGAGCGAAGTACTTGCAGGTGGAGGCGGGCCTCCATGGCTCACACGGGGAACTCCGAGGTTATGGCGCGGCAACGACGACTCCTTATGGCCAGATAGAAGCGCCTAACCCTTGCTCCACTCATCATATCCCCTCCTCCGGCAGGAACTCATCATCTGGTGAGATCCCCTCCCATGCCTCCAACCGTGTGTCAAGCACCGGCAAGAAATTTTGTTTTGTGGGGATTTATTTGCTGATGAATGAATGTATTGAATGTAAGATTGTATTGTTGTAGAGACAGAGAATGGAACGCCACCTTCAGTTTGTCATCTCATCCCACATTCTCTACCCCATGAGTGAAATAAGATAACAGTCCATTGATCAATTCACGTAGCCTCTTTGTTTTGCTTTGCTTGTCCCGCTCGATTTCTCATCATGGTGGAATTAACAATGGATGGGTTGATTCTCAACAAAATAGGATAGGACTGACTACATTAGTTAGTTAGCTTATTATTTTAATAAATCAAAATGATTATAAAAAGATTAAAAGCGTGTGGTATTTTCTCTCTCGTTGCAACGCACGGGCCCTTTTGCTAGTGGGGTCAAATGTGATCAAGTTTTCCCACCCACCGCGACAAAGGGAGTGTACACGCGTGGGAAACCGCAGTGTGGATCAATAGCTATAATACGACGTTTCAGTGCTGCACTCTGTGCAGTCGGTCAGGTCACGCGGGTATGGGTCTGCGGCGCGTGCTCGTTCGCGTGTGTGCACGCATGCAACGTAGGCTGAAGCGGGGTATCCGGCTGCACGCGCGCATGCATGCAACATAGTCTCACAGCTGGGGCAGCGAACAGTGGTGGACATCGCTCGGTCCAACACACCGGCGCGCTAAGCAGAGGAGGTGTTGCGCTCGCCCAAGGCGAATGAGAAGGTCACATGCAGAGGAGAGGATCGACTGCGTCGATGTCATGGTGTTGTAGTCGAAGAAGCTTGCCTAAGTTGAGGAAGAAGAGGCTCGTCGTCGAGGCATCGTGGCGTCGACCTTGGCGTCGGATCTCGACGGGAATGGAACTCTCGTGACCTCCACGTGCTCGTGGCAGGGTCAGGGAGGAAGGAGACGGCGTCCTACGCCGGCGACGAGCTCGAGCAGGCACCGGTCATGGCGATGGTGGTGGTGCTCGGGGCTGCCCTGACGACGCGAGGGGAGGAGGAGGAAAATGGATCGAGGAGGAACCCTAGGGCGCAGGCATGGCTAAATAGGCCGGAGGGGGGGGGCTATGGTGGCCGTCTGATGAAGGAGGAGGTGATATCGACGGTGGAGCTAGGGTCGTACACAATGACGACAACGAGGAGGAAGAAGGTGTCGCCAAGCAGGCCATGGGCCGAAAACAACAAGGACTGGGCCTGGTGCTCGTTTTATCTGCGTTAAAAGAGGTTTCCAAATAAAAACAAAACATGGATTTTGAATCAATTACATAGGCTAAAAGAAAAAGGGGTTTTAACAAATAAAAATATCTTTGGTCTTCTAAAATGTTGCCACTATTTATAAAAATAAGTGGGGCATTTAAAAAAAAATAGATTCCTTTTATTTAACATGGGGCTGTTTTTAAATAAACGCAAAAGTAAAAAAAAACAGAGGGGGGTGCACATCACAAATAGTAAGAAGATTTTTTTAGGAGTGAAGGAACATTTTATTTGACCCAAAACAGAAACTTTTAAATCTGCCACAATTATCATCGGAGAGGAGGGATTAAAAGGTATGGTGCAACAAGGGGTTTTTGAAGGGACTCTTGTTGCACCCAATCACATTGCACACACACTTCATAGCAAGGTGTAACACAAACAACAAAAGACAAGAATAAGAGAAGTGATGATATGCATGATGCCATGATGCAACATAAAATAAAGACACAAACTTATACTCTTTATTCCAATCCAACATGCCAACATAAAAATGTTGTCATACAAGGAAATATATTACAAGAGGGGAAATGAATTATATTGGGGCTGTTACATTACTTTACCGAGCGAGATAGTCGAGCGTTTTTTAATTACGTGAAAAGGAAATATGATATACTCGCGACGGCAGAGCGGCCGAGCCGTGGCCCGTGGGCCCGCATAACTGTTCATTGCATCATATACGGGAATAATAACTGGGCCTATACGCATGGGATTTTGGATCACGATGATTGCGGGCGGGTGGGATATTGAGACCACCTGTGCTCGCGCTCAGAAGATCACTTTCGAATAAAGCATAAGTTCACATTGAAGCAGATCAACCAACTTTTTCCTTCTAATCAACAAACTATACAATAGATTTTGTAAACTACCTCCATCAGTCAAACCACCGTGAATACAGCCCTGAGACTTGCGAGCAAACACAGCAACAAAATTAGGTTGGGATAACATGCACAGACCTCAAGACTGTTGATAATCGAAAGTACTACCTGTACCTGTGTCCCAAAATAAGTTGATTTCTAGTTTGGTCCCAAGTCAAACTATCTTATGTTTGTTCAAACTTGTACTTGCATTACGAGTCTTAACTTTGACCCAAAATCTGACTAGCCAAACATGATTCATATGCCAGAAAAAAGTATACACTGGATCCGTATTCAAAAGAGGTTTCAAATGGCATAACTTTTGTGTCACATAATTGATATTTTTTATGTCAATTCATAGTCAAAGTGAGGCTCAGAATTTAAAGGGGGGCCTGCAACCTATACAACACAAAATATGTTTGCAGAGAGGGGTAGATGTTAGTGCCTCTTTCTGAATTTCAAAATAGAGGATGTATAGTCATTTGTCTTTCACAAGCAAGGAACACAAGACCGGCTCCATTATAATATGAGGAAATAAGTGACGATGTGCAACTATGAAGTTTATTTCAGGACCAGGAATTGGGGCAGTAACCAACACCCCTTCTACACTAAAAACAAAAGCAACACGAAAGAAACATCAGAGCCCCAACAGAGGCACAATTAGGCGAAGCATCAAACGAGACAAATAATTGCAACCACGCTGGTATTAATGCAACAGAAATACTACATAACATACTATGGTATCACACACTAATTAAGTTCAATCGATGGCATCACATTAGAAAATACAATTGGGAGTAGCATTTTGCATTATGACCACTTTATGAGGGGAGGCCTTCGAGGGCGGCCATGGTGTCGTGCAAAGAGGTTCTAAACAGCTTTTTGATCAAATTATATTATTGATAGTCTACATTGATGTTGTTGGTAATCAACAGACACAGAATTGCTTGCTACCATTAATACCAGGAAATAAGCTGTCGATGTACAAGCATGAGGTTTATTTCAGTCTGGAATTATGGTAGTACCACTATCTACACTGACACCACAGCAACATCCAACACAAGAGAAACATGGGAGTCCGTCAAGCTCCAACAGAGGTGCAATCAGGTCAAACATCATACCAGACAGATAACTGAAACCATGATGGGACTTGCTGTGACTGCAATATCATACTATGGTGCCAACTAAATACATGCCACAGTTATGGTGTCGACCCAGTAAGTTGGGCCAAGAACAGGCATTAGACCAGGTAATAATACTGCCAGCAATTTGCATCATAACAACAATAATTTGGTAGTAATAATCACTTAATTATCATCAAAGATCGGGGCGAGGCAGGTGGGGAGGCCATTGAGGGCGGCGGTAGCGCTGTCGCGCAGGAGGACGAAGGCGGCCAGCTCGACGTAGGTGGGGGCAGCGGAGCCGCGCTTCTCCTCCATCCGCCGCAGCTCGTCGGCGATCAGGGTGAGGCGCTCCTCCCGGTCCTGCAGCGACGCGAACCGCGCCACAAAGTCTGGGATCTCCTCCTCCTCCTCCGCACCCGTGCCTCCACCGATGATGCTCACCTCGCTGTACTTCGCCTCCTGCGCCGCCGGGAGCGACGAGGAGGGCGCCGTGCCGGCGGCCACGCCTTCCGATCCCTTCGCCGCCATCGCAAGGTGGAGTGGGGAGAGTGGGGGATGTGGGGTTGGGGCCTTGGCGGTGTTCTGTGGATCACGGCCTGTATACATGTGAGTGCCTATCCAGAAGGCCCATTAGAAAATGCAGCCCAACTGGGCCGTCCATCCAGTCCAGCGCACGCATATCGCAGTCGCAGTGCATGATCTCCTCGCTCTGGCCATTCGCCCCACAGCCGCCCCTCGGCTCCTCCTCGCCGTCACCCCCTCCGACCATCCATGGCCACCTGCACCCAAGCACAGCTGGCGCCACCCTCGCCCTCGGCCTCGGCGATGGTCACTGGCCCAGGTTCCTGGCGATTCTCCCCTGCTGCTCCACCCCATCCGATCCCCAAAAGCTAGGGTTTGCGTTTGCCCCCAATCTCTCTAATTTCCGTGTACGGCTTCTCACAGGGACGGAGACGGGCCCGTGGCCGCCGGCGCCGGACGTGGAGCCAGAGGAGAAGGAGAAGCCGCCGGCCTCCCTTGCGCCCGTCGCCAAGCCAGGTCCAGGTCCAACCTCCGACCCCCAACCCAAACCCTCACTTTCGGTGCCTCGAACTCGAATGCGCGCGCGTCTGTCGATCTCTGCTACGACGGTCGGTTCTGGTGCAGGGAAGAGGAGATACGCCAAGGTGCTGATGACGGAGGAGGAGGAGGAGAAGCTGCTGGACGTGAGGGCTCGGCACCGATCGGCGAGGAAGGAGGTGTCGGCGCGGGCCGAGAGGCGCAAGGAGTTGCTGAAGCGCCGCGACGAGATTCTGTTCCGGCGAAGGTGCCTGGCCGCGCGCTTGACCAACGGGATCGTCGTGCTCCGCGCCGACGCCGACCACGTCAGGCACCAGCGCCTTGCGGGCTGGCGGTTTGGGAAGCCCATGCCGGAGGAGATCGTCGGCGCCCGGAACCGCATCACCGGCGCCCTTGTGCTGTTCGCTGACACCTGCAAGGCCCTGGATGCCGGCCTTGACGCCTTCATGATGGATTTCCAGCGGAGGAAGAGAGACTGTCCGGACCAGGATTGGCAGCAGCAGCACAAGGGACCAAGGCCAAGCCTCTTGAACGGCCAGCCAAATCAAGCTGGAGTTTCTTAAGTTTGCTTGTTCGACGTAATCTAATCTGTTGCTTAGAAATTAATGAGACTATATGTATATATGGCCCTGTAAGGTAAACTGCTAGTATGCGATTATGTATGTGCAGCGATGATCCATTCATCATGGATGGATTAGTACCCCTTTTTAGCCCATTTGTTAACCATTTTTGAAATGAAGAAACAATTAATATATTGCTCTGAAACTCAATCACGTGTTCATTATAATCAAATAAATTGCTTACTTATGACTAAATGGGCCAGGTCCCAAGAACATACGTGTGTCTTTTACCGAGGGAAAAAAGAATAGATGTTTTGGGTCAGATGCAAATCACCTAAAGATGGGATCGATGACACTTGCCATCAAACGCACAGTAAACACAAGAGAGGAAGAGAGAGAGAGAGAAAGAGGGAGTGCGTGTGTGTGTTGGGTGAGGGCCCCACTTGACCTCTGCCAACTCCAACCACCCCAGAACCCAAAACCCTCCCCTGCACCTGCGAAAGAAAGAGGAGAGCAGGACGCAAAAAGGCACGGCTGCAGAGAGGAGAGGGGAGGGGAGGATGGAGACGCGGCTCCAGGCGCGGAAGCAAGCCGCCCGCCGTCGGCAGGAGGACGAAGACGACGAGAGGGAGCCGCTGGGAAAAGGAGCAGCAGGCCGCACGAGCCCCAACCCGCGGGTACGCAGACGTGCTCCTAGCTTACCTTGATGCCCACTGCGATCCGTTCCGATCTACCCGATTTAGGCGCAAGGATGTCCATTTTAGTTTTGTTTTTTTTTTCCTTTTTAGTTAACGCGATGGCGCAAATAGGGTAGACGATGCACGTGCGATCTTCCCCTTGCGTCTATTCTCTCGTACAAATCCGCACATACGGCTGATTTTTTCCTTTTTTGCGACGCACATTTGCTCCCCCCCCCCCCCCCCACCCCCCCTTTTTTTTTCTTTTTTCTTGCGGGAGACGCACATATGGCTGGTTCGATGCATGTACTAATCACCCTCCTCCGTTGCACTCTGACATTGTACATTATGAGATTGGTAACCTGTTTGAGATCCTCTCTTACACGTTTCTGAAATAAAAGGGGTTCCGCTTTTGTAATTGGATCTTGTGTGGATAAGTAGCGATCTGGCTTCCGTTTGAGTTAAAAAAAAAAGGGGTTCCAAGAACATTTTTCTTTTTTAAAACCACACACAAATATAAACAATTTATATCGTTAATACTTTGGTAGGGACTCCTTTCCCCTTCCTCTTTTATCTAATCTCCTAGATTCAGCCGCCAGCACCCCTCCCCCGTCATTGTCGTTGGTCCGCCTCTCCTCCTGTGGCCCCATGAACCCTGGAGGTGCGGCGGATCCCGGTCTCGCACCGGCGGGAGGGTACCCACTCCTTTTTAGGTTGGGTTTTTTGTTTGTTTCGAGGCAGCGACAACGCCCGATAGTTGGAATAGTGTCCTTTCTGCTCCATCCCCGCTTTGGTGGTGTGTCCAATGTCGATAGAGGGTGTGTGAGGGTATGTTCCATCGAATTTGGTTGGATCTTATAGTGTGTGTTTACTTCATTCGGTGCCATTGTGTCAAAGTTCATGAAGTTATGATGGCGGGATGGTTGGTTCATCCTATCTGTTGAGGTTGTTCATACTCCCCCTCCCATTCGTATGGTGGCAGTGATGGGGTGGCATGTTGTGTATGTGGAGATCCCTCGACTGACATTCTTTCTCTTAAATCTAGATCCCGCCCTTCGGGACGGGTGTCTCTTACAGTTTTCAAAGCCTGTGGCGATGAACTGATGATGACTTGAGCGGGTTTGGCAAGAGTTGTTGAGTTTCTACCTTCCTTCTACAGTTGTTGCACTTAATGGGGTACCCACCCGTGCAATTGCACATGAGGGTGGACATGCAACTGGTGATAATTTTGCTAAAGGGGGAGGGGGGGGGGGGAGAAAACCGACTCCCTTAGTTGGGCACGTGTAATACCCCTTGAAGTTGCACACGGGGTGCCGCATGTCTAGATTTTCATGAGGTGCATAAATGCAATACTAAAAATGGCACCACTGGTTCTACCTACGTTGCGTTGAAGCTGCATGGAGTTGCCGCGTGTGTCATTATGCATGAGGGGGCAGACATGCAACTAGTGGTAATTTTCAAAAGAAAACTACATCTCCTTTGTTGTGTGCGTGTTAAGTCCATTGGAGTTGCACACATGAGTAGGTCGCGCGTGAGGGTCAGAAGTGCACACATGAGTAGGCCGCGCGTGAGGGTCAGAAGTGCAATCGGTCACAAAGTGTGCATTCCCTGAAAAACTACTATCTACAATCAAACAAATCTCATGTTTTGGTGCATCCTATTGAAAACTAAACTCGTGTTGCACAATTGAGAGTAGCTCAATTGCACGTAGAGGGCAAAGATTCGGTCACTTGACTAGCACTCTATTCTTTACTACTATTATTAAAACTTGACGTTTTTCTTGTAAGTATCCTTGGCACTTGTATTTATTTGCTCTTTGCACCTTTTGCTTATAAGCTTCCGTTTCTTTCTTTCTTGATATACCTTTTCACTAGTAGAAAACAGGGCATTGAGCCAACCACATTGGACCCGGATTGGATATAAACCGGTTCTAAAGGGTCTGTCCGCTGGGCCCCCTCCCTGCATCAAATGGCCGCAAGGCCTTTAGGACCGGTTTGTAACACAAACCGGTCCTAAAGGTTTTTGGACCATTTGCTGCAGGGAGGGGGCCCAGTGGACAGACCCTTTAGAACCGGTTTGTATCACAAACCGGTGCTAAAGGTTTTCTCATTTTTGCAGCAACTGCGGGGCCCCGCTGTCAGACCCTTTAGCACCGGTTTTTGACACAAACCGGTCCTAAAGCCCTCCTCTCCTTCCTCCCCGAGCACCCTATATTCCACCCCATTTTTTCTAGCTCGAGCTCAACTCCATTTTTGCTCTCTCCTTCCTCTTGGGAGCTCTAATCCATCCCCATTTTTCTCCATCATTTGTCAAGATTGTTGGCACCCATCGGTCCTACGGTTAGCATCAACATTCCCTCTTCCGGCATTGCAAGTTTTGCTCGTTTTCTTGCTCATTTCATTTTTGTTGTGCTAGCTAGGTGTTTGATGAAATGCCTAAGCTAGAGAGAGTTCATCATTTGTTATGTATACATATGCAATTTGAGCTCAAATTTAATTATGATTTGTGGTTTTTTTTAGTGTCGCGCGCCTTGTCCCCTTCCTCACCGCCGTCGATCGCCCCGTCACCGACACAACCTTGGTGAGCCTATTGTTTTTATTTACCAAAACAAATTTTGATTTGTATGATTTACATATTTACTTGTATATAATTTTCTTATTGTGTAAGTTTTTTTTATATGTATAGCGCCATGGTTTTGATATCCGTCCCCGTTGGCCCTCGTCCAGTCTATGACTCGGATGTGGTATATTATCTTTTATAACTACATATTTTCATTTCCTGATTATATGACAATTAATTACGCCGACCAACTTGACATAGATATTTTTATCTAGGAGGTAGTGGAACCGGAAATGCCAATCGACCCTATTAGTGAGAAGTTACACTTAGTTGAACAAGAAAATGTTGGCCTGAAAGAAAGATTGAAAAAAAACTGAAGAAAGGTTGGAAAAAACTGAAAGAGAGAAGATGACCTTGGAAAAGGTTCTTGCCGGTGTCGTCGATGGTCACAAGAGCGAGATGGACGCAATGCGTCTGAAGATTAGAAAGATTAGAAAATATGCAATTAGTAAAGAGGCTTGGTATCATTATGCCGTCGGGTCAATTGTTACCTTTGTTGCGATTTTGATCGCATTTGTTGTTGTTTTTAAATGCATTAATTAGAGAGAGTTTTATGGTTGGTTTCAGTGTGTGTTTTTATGAGAACTATATATGTATGGTCACTACGCTACTTTGGTTTTAACGTGTGATGAACTTTTTGTATTAATTAATTAATTTAGTCATGATGATTTAGCATAATGGTTTTTGATAAATTTATATAATGCAGATGAACCGGCAATGGATGTACAGTGATCGACGTCGTCCCGAATTCCTTAATGGCATGCATAGTTTTCTCAATGTGGCTGAGAAAAACAGGCAGAATGGATTTATTTTTTGTCCATGTAAAAAATGCCAGAATAAGAGAAATTTCCCTAACTCAAGAACCATACACACCCACCTGTTGCAAGAAGGCTTCATGCCCAGTTATTTTTGTTGGACCAAGCACGGAGAAAGATGGGTTGTAATGGAAGACAATGAAGAAGAAGAGGATAATGATAACTATCCTATGTTCGGTGAACACGGTGATACTGAAATGGGGGAAGACGAGCCTGAACTTGAGGACATTGTTGATGAGTCTGATGATGATCTTCGTCAGGTCATTCGTGAAGAACAGATAAACTGCGGAAGTGAAAACGAGAGGTTGAAGTTGGAGCGCATGTTAGAAGATCACAAAAAATTGTTGTAGCCAAATTGCGAAGATGGCCAGAAAAAGCTGGGCACCACCCTAGAATTGCTGCAATGGAAGGCAGAGAATGGAATATCTGACAAGGGATTTGAAAAGCTGCTGAAAATAATGAAGAAGATGCTTCCAAGAGATAACGTGCTGCCCTGCAGTACGTATGAAGCAAAGAAGGTTGTTTGCCCTCTAGGATTGGAAGTGCATAAGATACATGCATGCATCAATGACTGCATCCTCTACCGCGGTCAGCACGAGAATTTAAATGCCTGCCCGGTATGCGGTGCATTTTGGTATAAGATCAGGCGAGATGACCCTGGTGATGTTGAGGGCGACGACCGCCCCAGGAAGAGGGTTCCTGCCAAGTGATGTGGCATGCTCCTATAATACCACGGTTGAAACGTTTGTTCCGAAACAAAGAGCATGCCAAGTTGCTGTGATGGCACAAAGAAGACCGTAAGGAAGACGATATGCTGAGACAACCCGCTGATGGGTCGCAGTGGAGAAACATCGACGATAAGTACGAGGACTTTGCACGTGACCCAAGAAACTTAAGGTTTGGTCTAAGTACAGATGGCCTGAATCCGTTTGGGGAGCAGAGTAGCAGTCATAGCACCTGGCCCGTGACTCTATGTATCTATAACCTTCCTCCTTGGTTATGCATGAAGCGTAAGTTCATTATGATGCCAGTGCTTATCCCAGGCCCGTCGCAACCCGGCAACAACATTGATGTGTACCTGAGGCCACTGGTTGATGAACTTTTAGAGTTATGGGCTGACGAAGGTGTACGTGTGTGGGACGAGTACAAACAGGAGGAATTTGACCTACGAGGGTTACTGTTTGTAACCATCAATGATTGGCCCGCTCTTAGTAACATCTCAGGACAGTCAAACAAGGGATACAGCGCATGCACACACTGTTTAGGCGAGACTGAAAGTATACATATAGGCAAGAATGTGTACCCGGGGCATCGTCGATTTCTTCCAGACAGGCATCCCGTAAGAAAGAAAGGAAAGCATTTCAAAGGCGAGGCAGATACACGAAGGAAGCCAACCCTCCCTAAAGGTACTGATATATATGACATGGTCAAAGATATAAAAGTAATCTTTGGTAAGGGTCCTGGCGCACAATCTGTTCCGAATGACGCCGACAACCACGTAGCCATGTGGAAGAAGAAATCTATATTCTGGGAACTACCCTATTGGAAATTCCTAGAGGTTCGCTCTGCGATCGACGTGATGCACGTGACGAAATTTTTTTGCGTGAACCTGCTAAACTTATTGGGCGTGCATGGGAAGAAGTCGAGAGATACACCAAAAGCACGGCTGCACCACCAACGTATGCACGAACGAGACGACCTGATGAATCGAGAGAATTTCAAAGGTCCTGCCAGCTACGCTCTTACCAAGGAAGAGAAGGAGATCTTTTTCCAAGTCCTGAGCAGTATCAAGGTCCCGTCTGGCTACTCGTCGAACATAAAAGGAATACTAAACCTGGAAGAGAAAAAGTTCCAAAACCTAAAGTCTCATGACTGCCACGTGATCATGACCCAGTTACTTCCGATTGCATTGAGGGGGCTTCTGCCAGAAAACGTGCGAGTACCCATTGTGAAGCTATGTGCATTCCTCAACGCAATTTCTCAGAAGGCAATCGATCCAGCAACTCTACCAAGTTTACAGAAGGACGTGGTCCAATGTCTTGTCAGCTTCGAGTTGGTGTTCCCACCAACCTTCTTCAATATTATGACGCACCTCATAGTTCACCTAGTCCAAGAGATTTCCGTTCTCGGTCCTGTATTCTTACACAATATGTTCCCCTTTGAGAGGTTCATGGGAGTCTTGAAGAATTATGTTAAAAACCGTGCTAGGCCAGAAGGAAGCATGGTCAAGGGCTATTGAACAGAGGAGGTCATTGAGTTTTGTGTTGACTTTATTCCTGACCTGAACCCGATCGGTGTTCCTCAGTCGCGCCATGAGGGGAGACTGCGTGGAAAAGGCACGCTAGGAAAGAAATCAACAACATGTATGGACGAGCAATCTTTCACTCAAGCACACTACACAGTTCTAGTTAATTCCAGCTTGGCGGCTCCATATATCCAGGAACACAAGGATATTTTACGCTCGGAATACCCGGAGCAACCTGAAGATTTCATTGCTAAAGAACACGCGAAGACTTTCGGCGGTTGGTTGCAAAGACGTCTCATTAATGACAACATTGTTGAAGATGAGCTATACTTGTTGGCCAAGCAACCATCTTCGACTGTATTGACCTTTAAAGGGTACGAGATAAATGGTAACACATTTTACACGGCAGACCAAGATAAAAAGAGCACCAACCAAAACAGTGGCGTCCGGTTTGATGCAAAAGACGACAACGGGCAAAGGGTCACATACTATGGTTACATAGAGCAGATATGGGAACTTGACTACGGACCTTCCTTTAAGGTCCCTTTGTTCTGGTGCAAATGGTTCAACCTGTCAGGCGTGAAGGTAGACCCGAAGTACGGAATGACAACAGTGGATCAGAAGAATCTTGGGTACGGCAATGATCAATTCGTCCTAGCCAATGATGTGGCTCAGGTTTTCTATGTGAAGGACATGTCTAGCAGACCGAGAAAAAGAAAAGATAAGGAAGCGAATACATCAGACGATGAGCCAAGGCGCCACATAGTTCTTTCAGGGAAAAGAAACATCGTGGGAGTCGAGGACAAGACAGACATGTCAGAAGATTACAATAAATTTGATGAAATTCCTCCCTTCAAAGTCAAAGATGATCCAAGCATCCCGTTAAATGATGAAGATAGTCCATGGTTACGGCGCAATCAGAAGAAAGGCAAGAAGAAAAATAGATAGGGGGTGTTGTTGGTGATGTGTAATAATGTATTAAACCTTTTATGTAATTGTGTTGACCATTTTGATAAATATTAAAAATTTGACCAGTTTCCACTAAATTTGATCATTTTGATAAATATCATTTTTTATTTTTTAAGTGTAAAAATGACATTTTGACAATTTGTAAATAAATGTAAAAAAAAACAGAAAAGGAAAACAAAAAAATAAAATAAAAGAAGAAACAGAAAAAAGAAAAAGGAAACAAAAAGAAAAAGAAAACAGGAAACAGAAAAAAGAAAAAGAAAACAGGAAACAGAAAAAAGAAAAATAAAAGAAGAAACAGGAAAAAGAAAAAGGAAACAAAAATAAAAAGAAAACAGGAAACAGAAAAAAGGAAAAAATAAAAATAAAAGAAGAAACAGGAAAAAGAAAAAGGAAACAAAAAGAAAAAGAAAACAGGAAACAGAAAAAAGGAAAAAAGAAAAAGGAAAAAAACCTTTAGGACCGGTCTGTAACAACAACCGGTCCTAAAGGTGACCTTTAGGACCGGTCTGTAACAACAACCGGTCCTAAAGGTGGGTTCGGTTCGCGCCCGAATTTTGGACCCTTTAGCACCGGTCTGTGTTAGCAACCGGTGCTAAAGGGTCTTTAGCACCGGTTGTTAACACAGACCGGTGCTAAAGGCCCTATACCTCTCCGGGGTCGCCAACTTCTCGCCTTCCCGCACGTGCCTTCTCTCCTTCCCGACTCGGCCTCGATCTCTCCTCGCCGCCTCGCCACGCCGTCGCCGCCTCGCCGCGCCGTCGCCTCCTCGCCGCGCCGCCGCCTCCTCGCGCCGCCGCCTCCTCCTCGCGCGGCGCCGCCTCCTCGCGCCGCCGCCGCCTCCTCGCCCGCGCCGCCGCCTCCTCGCGCGCCGCCGCCGCCTCCTCGCCGCGCCGGCTGTTGGAAATATGCCCTAGAGGCAATAATAAATTAGTTATTATTATATTTCTTAGTTCATGATAATCGTTTATTATCCATGCTATAATTGTATTGATTGGAAACACAATACTTGTGTGGATACATAGACAAAACATTGTCCCTAGTAAGCCTCTAGTTGACTAGCTCGTTGATCAAAGATGGTCAAGGTTTCCTGGCCATAGGCAAGTGTTGTTACTTGATAACGGGATCACATCATTAGGAGAATCATGTGATGGACTAGACCCAAACTAATAGACGTAGCATGTTGATCGTGTCATTTTGTTGCTACTGTTTTCTGCGTGTCAAGTATTTGTTCCTATGACCATGAGATCATATAACTCACTGACACCGGAGGAATGCTTTGTGTGTATCAAACGTCGCAACGTAACTGGGTGACTATAAAGATGCTCTACAGGTATCTCCGAAGGTGTTAGTTGAGTTAGTATGGATCAAGACTGGGATTTGTCACTCCGTGTGACGGAGAGGTATCTCGGGGCCCACTCGGTAATACAACATCACACACAAGCCTTGCAAGCAATGTGACTTAGTGTAAGTTGCGGGATCTTGTATTACGGAACGAGTAAAGAGACTTGCCGGTAAACGAGATTGAAATAGGTATGCGGATACTGACGATCGAATCTCGGGCAAGTAACATACCGAAGGACAAAGGGAATGACATACGGGATTAAATGAATCCTTGGCACTGAGGTTCAAACGATAAGATCTTCGTAGAATATGTAGGATCCAATATGGGCATCCAGGTCCCGCTGTTGGATATTGACCGAGGAGTCTCTCGGGGCATGTCTACATAGTTCTCGAACCCGCAGGGTCTGCACACTTAAGGTTCGACGTTGTTTTATGCGTATTTGAGTTATATGGTTGGTTACCGAATGTTGTTCGGAGTCCCGGATGAGATCCAGGACGTTACGAGGAGCTCCGGAATGGTCCGGAGGTAAAGATTGATATATAGGAAGTCCTGTTTTGGTCACCGGAAAAGTTTCGGGCTCATCGGTAGTGTACCGGGAGTGCCGGGAGGGGTGCCGGGGACCATCGGGAGGGGTGTCACGCCCCAAGGGGTCTCATGGGCTATGGGAAGAGATAAACCAGCCCCTAGTGGGCTGGAATAAGTTCCCACTAAGGCCCATAAGGTTTGAGAAGGAAAAAACACAAGGTGGAAAGAGTTTCCAAGTGGGAAGGTGGAATCCTACTCCAAGTAGGATTGGAGTAGGACTCCTCCACCTCCAATTTCGGCCAAACCTTGAGGGTTTGAGGCTGCCTCTTGCCTCCCCCTCCCTCCTATATATACTGAGGTATTAGGGCTGATTTGAGACAACTTTTGCCACGGCAGCCCGACCACATACCTCCACGGTTTTTCCTCTAGATCGCGTTTCTGCGGAGCTCGGGCGGAGCCCTGCTGAGACAAGGTCATCACCAACCTCCGGAGCGCCGTCACGCTGCCGGAGAACTCTTCTACCTCTCCGTCTCTCTTGCTGGATCAAGAAGGCCGAGATCATCGTCGAGCTGTACGTGTGCTGAACGCGGAGGTGCCGTCCGTTCGGTACTAGATCGTGGGACTGATCGCGGGATTGTTCGCGGGGCGGATCGAGGGACGTGAGGACGTTCCACTACATCAACCGCGTTCACTAACGCTTCTGCTGTACGATCTACAAGGGTACGTAGATCACTCATCCCCTCTCGTAGATGGACATCACCATGATAGGTCTTCGTGCGCGTAGGAAAATTTTTGTTTCCCATGCGACGTTCCCCAACAGTGGCATCATGAGCTAGGTTCATGCGTAGATGTCTTCTCGAGTAGAACACAAAAGTTTTTGTGGGCGGTGATGTGCGTTTTGCTGCCCTCCTTAGTCTTTTCTTGATTCCGCGGTATTGTTGGATTGAAGCGGCTTGGACCGACATTACTCGTACGCTTACGAGAGACTGGTTTCATCGCTACGAGTAACCCCGTTGCTCAAAGATGACTGGCAAGTGTCGGTTTCTCCAACTTTAGTTGAATCGGATTTGACCGAGGAGGTCCTTGGATGAGGTTAAATAGCAACTCATATATCTCCGTTGTGGTGTTTGCGTAAGTAAGATGCGATCCTACTAGATACCCATGGTCACCACGTAAAACATGCAACAACAAAATTAGAGGACGTCTAACTTGTTTTTGCAGGGTATGCTTGTGATGTGATATGGCCAATGATGTGATGTGATATATTGGATGTATGAGATGATCATGTTGTAATAGAAATATCGACTTGCACGTCGATGGTACGGCAACCGGCAGGAGCCATAGGGTTGTCTTTATCACTAACGTTTGTGCTTGCAGATGCGTTTACTATTTTGCTAGGACATAGCTTTAGTAGTAATAGCATGAGTAGCACGACAACCCCGATGGCGACACGTTGATGGAGATCATGATGATGGAGATCATGGTGTGACGCCGGTGACAAGAAGATCGTGCCGGTGCTTTGGTGATGGAGATCAAGAAGCACGTGATGATGGCCATATCATGTCACTTATGAATTGCATGTGATGTTAATCCTTTTATGCACCTTATTTTGCTTAGAACGATGGTAGCATTATGAGGTGATCTCTCACTAAAATTTCAAGACGAAATTGTGTTCTCCCCGACTGTGCACCGTTGCTACAGTTCGTCGTTTCGAGACACCACGTGATGATCGGGTGTGATAGACTCAACGTTCACATACAACGGGTGCAAAACAGTTGCGCACGCGGAACACTCGGGTTAAGCTTGACGAGCCTAGCATGTGCAGACATGGCCTCGGAACACATGAGACCGAAAGGTCGAGCATGAATCGTATAGTTGATATGATTAGCATAGAGATGCTTACCACTGAAACTATTCTCGACTCACGTGATGATCGGACTTGAGATAGTGGATTTGGATCATGTACCACTCAAATGACTAGAGAGATGTACTTTTTGAGTGGGAGTTCTTAAGTAATATGATTAATTGAACTAATTGTCATGAACATAGTCTAATGGTCTTTGCGAATTACGATGTAGCTTGCGCTATAGCTCTACTGTTTTATATGTTCCTAGAGAAAATTTTGTTGAAAGTCGATAGTAGCAAACTTTGCAGACTGAGTCTGTAAAACTGAGGATTGTCCTCGTTGCTGCACAGAAGGCTTATGTCCTTAATGCACCACTCGGTGTGCTGCACCTCGAGCGTCGTCTGTGGATGCTGTGAACATCCGACATACACGTTTCTGATGACTACACGATAGTTCAGTACAAAAATACTTAATGGCTTAGAAGCAAGGCGCCGAAAACGTTGTAAAACGTCACGGAACATAAGTGATGTTCTAAAGAGATGAAATTGTGATTTCATGCTTGTGCCCTTGTTAAGAGGTACGAGACCTCCGACAAGATTCTTTGTCCACAAAGCACAAGAGAAAAGGCTCAATCGTTGAGCATGTGCTCAGATTGTCTGAGTACGACAATCGCTTGAATCAAGTGGGGGTTAATCTTCCAGATGAGATAGTGATAGTTCTCCAAAGTCACTGCCACCAACCTGTGAGAGCTTCGTGATGAACTATAACATATCAAGGATACATACAATGATCCTTGAGCGATTCGCGATGTTTGACACTGCGAAAGTAGAAATCAAGAAGGAGCATCAATAGTTGATGGTTTGTAAAACCACTAAGTTTCAAGAAAGGCAAGGGCTAGAAGGGAAACTTCGTGAAACGGCAAAACAGTTGCTGCACTAATGAAGAGACCCAAGATTAAACCCAAACCCGAGACTAAGTGCTTCTGTAATGAGGGGAACAATCACTGAGGCGGAGCAACTCAAGATACTTGGTAGATAAGAAGGCTGGCAAAAGTCGAAAGAAGTGTATTTGATATACATGATGTTGATGTGTACTTTACTAGTACTCCTAGTAGCACGAGGGTATTGGATACCGGTTCGGTTGCTAAGTGATTAGTGACGCGAAATGAAAGCTACGGCATAAACGGAGACTAGCTAAAGGCGAGGTGACATACGTGTTGGAAGTGTTTCCAAGATTGATATGATCAAACGTCGCACGCTCCCTCTACCATCGGGATTGGTGTTAAACCTAAATAATTGTTATTTGGTGCTTGCGTTAAGCATGAACATGATTGGATCGTGTTTATTGCAATACGATTATTCATTTAAAGAGAATAATGGTTACTCTATTTTCTTGAATAATCACCTTCAATGGTTTATTGAATCTCGACATGTTCATGATATCGGTGCCAAAAGATACGAGTTGATGATGATAGTACCACTTACTTGTGGCACTGCCGCTTGAGTCATGTTAGTATAAATTGCATGAAGGGGCTCCATGCTGATGGATCTTTGTACTCACCTGATTTCGAATCACTAGTGACATGCGAATCATACCACATGAGCAAGGCCTTGTTTTCATTGAGATGAAATAAGATAGTAACTTGTTGGAAGTGATACATTTTGATGTATGCAGTCCAATGGGTGCTGAGGCACGCAGTGGATATCATTATGTTCTTACTTCACTGACGATTTGAGTAGATACAGGAGTATTTACTTAATGAATCACAAGTCTAAAATGTTGAAAAGTTCAATTCCGTTTCAGAGTGAAGTTCGTCGTAACAAGAGGATAAACTGTCTACGATATGATCATGGAAATGAATATCTGAGTTACGAGTTTTGGTACACAGTTAAGACAATGTGGAAATTGTTTTGCAGTTCATGCCACCTGGAACATCATAGTGTGATGATGTGTCTGAACGTCATAGCCACGCACTATTTGGTATGGTGCATACTATGATGTCTCTTATCGAATTACCACTATCGTTTATGGGTTATGCATTAGAGACAACCGCACTCACTTTAAATAGGGCACCGCGTATTTCCGTTGAGATGACACAGTATAGACTGAGGTTTAGAGAAATCTAAACTGTCGTTTCTTGAAAGTTTGGGGTTTCGACACTTATGTGAAAAAGTTTCGGTCTGATAAGCTCGAACCCAAAGCGGATAAATGCATCTTCATAGGATATCCAAAACAGTTGGGTACATCTCCTATCTCAGATCCGAAAGCAAAGTGTTTGTTTCTAGAAACGGATCCTTTCTCGGGGAAAGGTTTCTCTCGAAAGAATTGAGTGGGAGGGTAGTAGAACTTCATGAGGTTATTGAACCATCACTTCAACCAGTGTGTAGCAGGGCGCATGAAGTTGTTCATGTGGCGCCTACACCAATTGAAGTGGAAGCTGATGATGATGATCATTGAGCTTCGAATCAAGTTACTACAAACCTCGTAGGTCGACAAGGTCGTGTACTGCTGCAGAGTAGTACGGTAACCCTGTCTTGGAGGTCATGTTGTTGAGCAACAGTGAACCTATGAGTTATGGAGAAAGCGATGGTGGGCCCAGATTCCGACAAATGGCTGGAAGCCATGAAATCCGAGAGAGGATCCATGTGTGAAAACAAAGTGTAGACTTTGGTAGAACTA
The DNA here is from genome assembly GCF_904849725.1 of Hordeum vulgare subsp. vulgare. Classification (NCBI taxonomy): domain Eukaryota; kingdom Viridiplantae; phylum Streptophyta; class Magnoliopsida; order Poales; family Poaceae; genus Hordeum; species Hordeum vulgare. Next base: position 608,395,737 of record NC_058519.1, on the reverse strand, counting down.
CTTGATGGTCATAGGACTATTGAGTAAAAAATGGATCTTTAAAAGAAGACAGACGGTGATGGTGATAAGTCACTATTAAGAAAAGCTCGACTTGTCGCAAAGATGTTTTCGATAAGATCAAACAGTTGACTATGATGAGACTTTCTCACTCGTAGCGATGCTAAAAGTCTGTTAGAATTATGTTAGTTGTTGATGCATTATTTATGAAATATTGCACGTAGGATGTCAAAACATTGTTTTCTCGACGGTTTCCTTGAGCAAACATTGTATGTGATACAACCAGAAGGTTTTGTCGATCCTAAAGATACTAGCAAGTATGCAAGCTCCAGTGATCCTTCAATGGACTGGTGCAAGCATCTCGGAGTTGGAATATACACTTTGATGAGATGATCAAAGATTTTGGGTTTGTACAAGGTTTATGAGAAACTTGTATTTCCAAAGAAGTGAGTGGGAGCACTATAGAATTTCTGATAGGAATATGTGGTTGACATATTGTGGATCAGAAGTAATGTAGAATTTCTGTAAAGCATACAAGGTTGTTTGAAAGAAGTTTTCAAAGGAGTACCTGGATTACGCTACTTGAACGTTGAGCATCAAAGATCTATGGAGATAGATCGAAAGCGCTTAATAGAAGTTTCAACAAGATGCATGCCTTGACAAGTTTTTGAAAGAGTTCAAAATAGATCAACAAAGATGGAGTTCTTGGTTGCGTTGTGAGGTGTGAATTTGAGTAAGACTCAAAACCCGACCCCGGCAGAATAAAGAGAATAGACGAAGGTACTCTTCTATGCCTTAGTCGTAGAATCTAAAGTATGCCATGCTGTGTACCGCACCTGAAGTGTGCCTTGACTCAAAGTATGTTGAGAGGTACAGAGAGTGATCCATGATTGAATCACTAGCAGCGGTCGAAATTTATCCTTAGTAACTAATGGACTAAGGAATTTTTCTCGATTATGGAGGTGGTTAAAGAGTTTGTCGTAAAGGGTTACGTCAATGCAAGCTTTGACACTAATCCGGATAACTATGAGTAGTGAAACGGATTCGTATAGTAGAGTAGATATTTGGAGCATTTCCGAATAGCACGTAGTAGCAGCATCTATAAGATGACATAAAGATTTGTAAAGAACGCACGAATCTGAAAGTTTCAGAACCGTTGACTAAAACCTCTCTCACGAGCAAGACGTGATCAGACCCCATAACTATATGGGTGTTGGATTCGTTGGAATCACATGGTGATGTGAACTAGATTATTGACTCTAGTGCAAGTGGGAGACTGTTGGAAATATGCCCTAGAGGCAATAATAAATTAGTTATTATTATATTTCTTAGTTCATGATAATCGTTTATTATCCATGCTATAATTGTATTGATTGGAAACACAATACTTGTGTGGATACATAGACAAAACATTGTCCCTAGTAAGCCTCTAGTTGACTAGCTCGTTGATCAAAGATGGTCAAGGTTTCCTGGCCATAGGCAAGTGTTGTTACTTGATAACGGGATCACATCATTAGGAGAATCATGTGATGGACTAGACCCAAACTAATAGACGTAGCATGTTGATCGTGTCATTTTGTTGCTACTGTTTTCTGCGTGTCAAGTATTTGTTCCTATGACCATGAGATCATATAACTCACTGACACCGGAGGAATGCTTTGTGTGTATCAAACATCGCAACGTAACTGGGTGACTATAAAGATGCTCTACAGGTATCTCCGAAGGTGTTAGTTGAGTTAGTATGGATCAAGACTGGGATTTGTCACTCCGTGTGACGGAGAGGTATCTCGGGGCCCACTCGGTAATACAACATCACACACAAGCCTTGCAAGCAATGTGACTTAGTGTAAGTTGCGGGATCTTGTATTACGGAACGAGTAAAGAGACTTGCCGGTAAACGAGATTGAAATAGGTATGCGGATACTGACGATCGAATCTCGGGCAAGTAACATACCGAAGGACAAAGGGAATGACATACGGGATTAAATGAATCCTTGGCACTGAGGTTCAAACGATAAGATCTTCGTAGAATATGTAGGATCCAATATGGGCATCCAGGTCCCGCTGTTGGATATTGACCGAGGAGTCTCTCGGGGCATGTCTACATAGTTCTCGAACCCGCAGGGTCTGCACACTTAAGGTTCGACGTTGTTTTATGCGTATTTGAGTTATATGGTTGGTTACCGAATGTTGTTCGGAGTCCCGGATGAGATCCAGGACGTTACGAGGAGCTCCGGAATGGTCCGGAGGTAAAGATTGATATATAGGAAGTCCTGTTTTGGTCACCGGAAAAGTTTCGGGCTCATCGGTAGTGTACCGGGAGTGCCGGGAGGGGTGCCGGGGACCATCGGGAGGGGTGTCACGCCCCAAGGGGTCTCATGGGCTATGGGAAGAGATAAACCAGCCCCTAGTGGGCTGGAATAAGTTCCCACTAAGGCCCATAAGGTTTGAGAAGGAAAAAACACAAGGTGGAAAGAGTTTCCAAGTGGGAAGGTGGAATCCTACTCCAAGTAGGATTGGAGTAGGACTCCTCCACCTCCAATTTCGGCCAAACCTTGAGGGTTTGAGGCTGCCTCTTGCCTCCCCCTCCCTCCTATATATACTGAGGTATTAGGGCTGATTTGAGACAACTTTTGCCACGGCAGCCCGACCACATACCTCCACGGTTTTTCCTCTAGATCGCGTTTCTGCGGAGCTCGGGCGGAGCCCTGCTGAGACAAGGTCATCACCAACCTCCGGAGCGCCGTCACGCTGCCGGAGAACTCTTCTACCTCTCCGTCTCTCTTGCTGGATCAAGAAGGCCGAGATCATCGTCGAGCTGTACGTGTGCTGAACGCGGAGGTGCCGTCCGTTCGGTACTAGATCGTGGGACTGATCGCGGGATTGTTCGCGGGGCGGATCGAGGGACGTGAGGACGTTCCACTACATCAACCGCGTTCACTAACGCTTCTGCTGTACGATCTACAAGGGTACGTAGATCACTCATCCCCTCTCGTAGATGGACATCACCATGATAGGTCTTCGTGCGCGTAGGAAAATTTTTGTTTCCCATGCGACGTTCCCCAACACCGGCCGCCTCCTCGCGCCGCGGCCTCCTCGCGCCGCCTCGCCGCCTCCTCGCCGCGCCGTCGCCTCCTCGCCGATCCTCGCCGCCTCCTCGCGCGCGGCCTCCTCGCGCCACCTCCTCGCCGATCCTCGCGCCGCCTCCTCGCCGCAACGTCGCCTCCTCGCCGCCTCTTCGCCGCGCCGTCGTCAAAGGTATATCCATATTTTCGTATATTCACGTAAGGACATCCTATAAAAAAAAGTTACGTGAAGCCGCCTTCATCATATTCCGACGATTCCGTAAAACCCTAAACCGACGATTCCGACGATTCATAGTTTACCCTAAACCGACGATTCCGACGATTTCGTAAAACCCTAAACCGACGATTCCGACGATTCCGACGATTCATAGTTTACCCTAAACCGACGATTCCGACGATTCCGTAAAACCCTAAACCGACGATTCTGACGATTCCGACGATTCATAGTTTACCCTAAACCGACGATTCCGTAAAACCCTAAACCGACGATTCCGACGATTTCGTAAAACTTTCCGACGATTACAATTCCGTAAAACTTACCTACGATTCCGACGATTCCATAACTGCGGGGAAAGTTTCCGACGATTCCGACGATTCCGTAAAACTTTCCGACGATTACAATTCTGTAAAACTTTCCTACGATTCCGACGATTAATTCCATAACTGCGGGGAAAGTTTCCGACGATTCCGACGATTCCGTAAAACTTTCCGACGATTCCGTAAAACTTTGCGATGATTACGACTCCGACGATTCCGTAAAACTTTTCCGTAAAATTTCCGGTTCCGTAAAACTTTTCCGTAAATAATTTTGCTAAGTTAAATTCTTGTTACTAGTAGGTGTTGAGCTATGGATCCCCAAGAACCACATGATCAGCACGCCGATCAGCTCGCGGAAATGGGTGAGGCGGAGAAGGAAAGATACATGTGTTAGATGATTTTTGAAGATGCAACGGCCATATATCATGATGACGACGGTGGGCATGCGTTTAGCAATCAATTTTTGAACGACTCCGGTGACGGAGCTGAGAATATAGAAGATGTAGTAGATGAAGAAGTGCCCTCCGGAACAAACTCTGCCAATGTATATCTCAAGTCACTGTTGACGCAACAATTAATTTGTATTGCACTTACTAACGAATCATTATTTTCCCGTTTAGGTGCCCTCCGGAACACCTAGCGCAAGTACTGAGACAAAGTCGAAACGAGGCCCGGCCGCAAGGTTGAAAGATACTGCAAGGTACTCGATCGATAAAGTTGCTGCTGATGGCAAACCACTGGAACCCCCAGAAACTTATCGCAAATTTGTAAATCAGTGCGGAGTTGTTGTAAGAGACCTGGTCCCGATCAACTTAATAGAATGGAATAAGCCGAAGACCGGCGCCAACGTTGGAGCTACTTATGTCGATGACAGATTGAAAAGAGTGCTTTGCGACACGGTCTGGCTAAATTTCAGCGTAGCGGAAGATAAGAAGAAGAAAGTCGAGGAGTGGGCTTTGAAGAAGATGGCCACACAATTCCAGAGGTGGAAGAAAGACTTGTGGAAGAAATATAAGGACGAAGATCCAGTTTTCACTGGGCACCTAGTGAAGATAAGAGACGCTTGGCCTGATTTTAAGGCGTACAAGAAATCGGGTGTCTTTACATCCCGATCAGCCACAAATACGGAGAATGCGAAGAAGAAGACATATCACCATATTTTGGGGTCAGGTGGCTACATGACTGCCCTGCCTAGGTGGCGACGCTATGAAGATGCGCTTCTGAAAAGAAATATCATTCCACAGACACATGACTGGCCCGATAGGTCCAAGTTCTGGTTGTTCGCGCATGGGGCAACGTTGGACGCTGAGACTGGGATGATTGTTGCGGAGGGACCATGGTCGGAAAAAATAAGACAAGTCGTATCAGATCTAGAGAAGGCAATAGAAGCTGTTCGAAAAGGAACTTTTGTTCCCGATAGAGAGAACGACGAGTTGACGAAGGCACTCGGGAACCCCGAAAAGTGGGGACGAACACGAGGCTTTGGAGCCACTACCCCGCGGAACCAAGGGTTTCCCGCGGACCTTGGCACTTACAGAAGCCGTGGTAGAAGCAAGAGGAAGGCGCTGGAACGGATAGCGACATTAGAAGAAAAGGTGTCGTTTCTCTTGAAGAAAGGGGGACACCCTGTACCTGACACTGAAGAGGAGGAAGAAGATCCTGCACCTGACGCTGATAGGCAGCAATTAGAAGACGATCCTGTAGCAGATGCCGTCCCATCTCAGCATAGAAGCAGCGTGGGTTCCACGCAGCTGCAGCTAGAAGACGGTCCTGCAGTCGAACCGTCGGCGCCTCACTACCCCGTGGATGATGTCACGGAGAAGACAAACTGTGAGATACATATGCCAATGGGGAACATATCCTTCATGGTGGCGTCAGGCTATGCTTTACCGAATCAACCTGGAGCAACCTACCATGGTGGTCAGATTCCAGCATCCCATGCTCGTGTCGGGTTGTCAACAATTACGCCGGGATGCCAGTCAGTTGAGCTTGATATTCCTGGAGGTGAAGGCGAGAAGACACTGGGAGAAATGGAGCTTGGTATCATCTTGTGGAAGAAGAAACACATCGTGTTTCCTAACGCGGCGCCAAGGCCACCGACTCCTCCAGGTACAATTATGCACCACCTCCAACAATTACTGAATGTTGCACCACATGTAAGCCTATTTTTAATAGTTTTTTCACTTTCATACAGAGAATGCACGAACTCCAAGTCCACCCCCCAACGCACCTCCAAGTCCACCCCACAACGAAGATAGGGAGCCCGAGGCCGAGTGTCCATCGACCGTGCACTCCAGTGAGCCGACGGATGCGAGCACTACGGGTACGGCAAAGCGGAAGCTGCAGTTCAGAAGAAACGGGAGTCCTCCCAAGAAGAGAGAAAGGAAAACCAATAAAGTCAAGACTCCCCCGAAGTTACCAGGCCTGATGACTCCGGAGGAACTAGACGAGGCCGTGAAAGCCAAAAACAAAGCATGGTTCGCACGGTTTCCCCTGAAGCCCCCTCCAGACATCTGGAAGGAAACTCTGAAGAACGTACCAAAGTGGAAAATTAAGCGCACCATCGACAACTTATATTATCCTGAACCGCCGCCACCGCCGCCCCTTTCAGACTATGAACGGTTCATTGAAAAGATGCACACCGCACAGATGAAGCAGGCGGAGCAGATGAAGCAGGCGGAGCAGACGAAATGCGGGAAACAAGTTCCCCAGCTCGGACAACAAGAAGCACAGTCAATTGCCCCGCTCAAGGTGTTATCTGACCAGGCTTCAGTGTCCGGTCCACGCATGGGCGACGTAGGTTACGCTATTGCTGATGTGGTATATAAATATAAGCCCGAGCAGCCTCTGGTCAAAAATCCTAGTGCTCTAACAACCCAACTATGGAATTTACATGGTTGGTACTTGGAGGCCGCAAGGCAAAAGAGAGACTGTATCATGGCGGCAGTTCAGGATCAACACTACTTCGGAGAGTACGGTGTGGAGGTTGGGTTCGATGATTTTTTCCAGATGTACAATCAACGTGCCCTCGACAAAGCTATCGTCAGCTGCTTCTGTTTGTAAGTGATTTATTTGTGTAATTTAATTATTTAGTTAAGCTCGCGTTCATTGCCCGTATAATTATCACTCACGAGACATTCTTTTTGTACGCTACTATGCAGAATGAAGATTCGTGAATGCAGGCTGGCAGGAATCTGGGACTTTGGGTTCATTGCCCCGTATTCGTTTCATCAAGAGACAATAGAAAAGTTCAACAAGGATACACCGGATGATTTGCTAAGGTTTTTGAAGCGACAAAGTACCAAAAAAGAAATACTTTGGCCCTACGCATTCAAGTGAGTGTTACTGTCTTGTACACATTCCATTTTGCTTACCTGATGTTAAGTGTAATTGATGAGTATGCATGACTGCGTGTGTACACGTGCGCAGGTCCCACTTCATATTGTTCATCATTAGAATCGATCAAGGAGTGGTTGAAGTCTGGGACCCGTTAACCTGGGACGCTGACAAATGGAAGAGCGCGCGTCAGATGCTTCAAAGGTATATATATATCGGCCTCTTTCGTTCATCGGCCTCTTTTTCGTTCATTTCCTGATATCAAGTAAGTAATAATTAACTCTTGTATTCATTTTTCTTTGTCGGCCAGGGTTTGGCAAATGTTCATCAAGGAAGAACCCGGTACATGGACAGACAAGCTCCACTTTCAGATTAACAAAGTAAGTAGTACTACGTACCCTGGTTTCAATACCATTACCATTCTCTTGATTATTATTAATTTGACTGAATTATGTTCTCGTATATAGGGCGTCCCGCAACAACCACAGGGCACTGATTATTGTGGATACTACGTTTGCGAGTACATTCACAGGATTATCAATGAGAAATCCCGTACTTCCAGAAATCTAGAGGTACGTAACCGGATCTTCATAACTTTATTTATGTTGCCATCAATTATGTTAGTTTTGTTCATAACTTAATTGTTTTCATCTACTTCTTTTAAAGCTGCAACGAAAGCGGGCGATGCTAAGACCAATCCAACGTTGCAAGACAGTTGCAGAGGAATTGGCAGGATTTCTCCTCACGCAAGTCATAGATGAAGGCGGAGAATTTTTCCATCCTATGAACCAATAGCCAGCTCCCTTCTCTATGCAAGTATAGAGCTATATATAGGAAACGAACTTCAAATTATGTAATGATAATCGGTCCAGTACTTCGTGTTACATGTATATATGTACTTTTATTTGGTGCATCAACATTTAACCGCAAACACGGAATCGGAGAAACACTTAACCGCAAACACGGAATCGGTGTTTCCGGATACGTGTTTCCGATTACGTGTTCGTAAAAAACGGAACACGGACACACGGAATCGGAAACACGGAATCGGAAAGACGTAAACGGAAATACGGAACCGGAAACACGTAAACGAAAACCCTGAAAATACGGAACACGGAAACACCGAAATACGGAATCGGAAACCCTGAAAGAAAAGGAAAAAAAAAAGAAAAAAAAAAGCATTAGGACCGGTTGGTGTTACCAACCGGTCCTAAAGGTCCTCCGCCTGCGCGCACTTTTCGACGCCCACGTGGAGGCCTTTAGCACCGGTTTGTAAGTGACCGGTGCTAAAGTGGGGGGCCTTTAGTCCGGGATACGTAGCACCGGATGTGTATCCGGGTCCAAAGGCCCTTACCAACCGGTTCTAATACCCCTTTCTTCACTAGTGTTTCTTTCGCATGTTGCGTAAAAGTAGGTACACAAAACTTGCGTTTTTTCCTATAAGTGTCCGTGGACATGTATTTATTTTGCTCTTTTCGCCTTTTGCTAGTAAGCTTTTTTGCTCTCTTTTTTGCCATACCTTTTCTTTTGCACGTTGTGTAAAAGTAAATAAACACAATAAATAATAACAAACACCTTGTTGTTTTTTTTCTTGTAAAATGCCTCACCCTCCCCGGTTGCGCACCTCAGTCGCACACAAGTGTGTGACGCCTGCATGAGGGGCAGATGTGCCAATGGTTGCAGAAAAGTCGATAACAATGCCAAAAAGAATATCAATTGAGTAGCGAAAAGAAAATAATCCCTCTGATCCATATTACTTGTCACTCAAGTGGACGTATAATATGGATTGGATGGACCGAGGGAGTACATATTCCTTTTACACTTGACAACAGACACGAGCACTGGACATTGAGTGGGTGATTTGTTCAAAAATTTGCAGTGGTAGGTACGTTATCGTGAAAGATCCACTTGCCAACAGTATGGTGTCACTAGTTGGAGATGACCTGAACTACGCGCAACCTTTGGAAGGTAAAACACGCATATTTCGTTTTATGATGAAAAAAAATACCCACGAGCATGAGCATTTGAAATCACTTTGCTGATTTTGTCCGATGCATGCAGTCTCATATGAATTTCCAGATCAAGATGAGGCAATGCGTGTTGATCCATGGATGAGAACTCGTCGTCTGCTTCAAGGCCAATGGAGACATCCTAGCACGGGGTGCAGGCTTCCGCGTGACTCCTTCCCCCCACCTCCCGCACTCAACGCCAATGTCAACCAAAGGTCGGCCACTGAGCTTGCTGCCAAGATGCAGAACGACGCGGCTGCTCCAGATCAGGAGCTTCTTGATGCCCAGGTCCAGCCTAATGACAATGTGCCTATGAGGGTGGTTGGCCATGAGGAGCTTGGTGGGAATGCAGATGAGCAGCCTGTGGATGACGCTGATGCTGATATGATGATGTGCCTCCAGCAGAGGGCTGACTTTGACACCAATGCCTTGCTTGATCTACCGGATGACAGCGGCGAGGAATAGTTGTTAGTTGTCCTTGATCTTGAGCGCTCATGTACGTTGCTTGTAATTTATTCTCATCAAGTTTGCATCGCATGCTCTATATGTATTATTGTTGAACTAATTGTTATTCAGAGGTAAATCTTTGAACCACAAACACCGCACATGACAGGATATGAACATCCGGCCACTTTTCAATCCTACGAATCTTCGATGATGAGTACATTAATTTCCTAATGTTTGACTCGATTCACTGGGAGCTTGTAACGCCGGATTTGTGATAATATATGGATGATCTGATGCATCCACATATGATTATGCAATGTAAGAGGAGATGTGATACAGGTATATGATTATGCAATGTACTCCCTCCGTTCCTAAATGTAAGTCTTTTTAAAAATCTCTAAATAGACTTATATTTAGGAACGAAGGGAGTACAATGGTATGGAAAAATACAGACCGGAAAAGAGTTCATCGGACCAATCCTTGGAGGCCAGAAGATCCCTTATCCAAGATCGACGCCGGACTGATACTAGTAAGTTCTGTTATCTTGTGGAAATCCTTAGTAGAGAACATAATTTGGCCAAAACCAGAAAGTGTATGTTTATTGTCCACAGTATCTACCAATGCATGTCCAGTTCTATGTGATCAAAGGCCATGTCAACTTCAGACTCTGGTAGCTTGAACCATCCTGCCCAACAGTAGTCCTTGATCACATGGTTTGATGCCACAAATGTACCACAAATAAAAATGACGTGATTACAGTTCAGGAAGAGACGAGTCATGAAAGCATGCATAACAGTTCCAGACCCACAGATCAGAGATGTTCACAACTAAATGATGTGATTATACTGCAGGAAGACACAAAGGAATGAAAACATGCATCACAGTTCCAGACCCATATGTTCACGTAAATCAGAGATGATCATCACATCAACAGCACTAATACATAGCAATCACACATCTCCAGGCCATGCTTACAACAGACTAAGCCTTAGAAGTCAGAACCACAATAACCAACTCGATGACCACGGGAGGGTAGGGGTGATGGAAAAGAAGGGATGTTGTGCTCCAGGTGATCATATCTTAGCATGTAACACTCCCTCGATTTTCCAGCTGGCTAGCAGCCCTACAGGTAGTCAACAAAACTTAATGAATATTATGCACGAACATAATGTAGCTGCATATAAATATACAAAAATAATCCAATAGTCTGTTAAAAAAAGTTACTTTGTTTTCTCGAAAAAAAAGAGTAGTGTTATCTATGATATACCTCCTACATCGATTTAGAAGGGTCTTTAAATCGGTAGCTACCTCTGTTTTATCTTACCCTTCATTCCTGGTTGATCTAACTATATTTCATAATGATGTTCATCTCTTCGTGTCCCCAGTACAAAACGAACCTATGAACAAATCTTTCATCCCAAAGCAATTCATTTCGATTTTGAGTAGTTCAGTTTGTACTCAACAGGCCCTGAAGCAGATAAAACAGGACAGCACGGCAGCTAGGGCAGTCGACAGCACAAGCCAGGGCAATCCAAACAACTTATTCTAGGGTTAGGTTTGGGATAAATAGTTACAGAACAAATATATGCTGAACTTGACATTAACTGAAGCATACTATTTAAGTATGAGCTAAACATGCGCATCAATTCTCTGCCATAGATAAAACTGGGACTGGGACAGGTGACATGCCTTCAGGCCGTCACGCCGTAATCTGCGGCTGTACATCTATCATCCAAATAAAATCCAACACCTCACAATGGCCCAAATGAAAAAACAATTCAGACTTGCCCTTTTCAATCATTCGACAATAGCAAGGGGCAAACAACAGCAATCAGTTTGCCAGAGCAGAAACTACAGTCCTACATTGTACCAGTCTGTATACATTCATTTCAAAAAATAAAATATGCATACATTGAGATCGAAAACCGGCTGCTCTTAGTAGTGTATAGCAAAACATGCACATCAATTCGCTGCTATACATAAAACTGGAGGTGCTCTAGTGCATAGCAATGTAATAGTACACACAGAATAAATATATGTTGAACTTGATAATAACTGAAGCATACTATTTAATACTTCCTCTGTACCTAACTAATCATAGTTGGGGAGCCAACTACAATTATTTAGGTACAGAGGGAGTATGAGGTAAGCTAAACGCGCACATCAATTCGCTGCTATAGATAAAAGTGGAGGTGCTCTTAGTAGTGTATAGCAATGCAATAGTACACATATAGTGAAACATTGAGAGGTCTCTGTTGATTGATTTGCAAGTGATATCAGTGAAGACCCTCTGCAGATCTTGGGGACAAAAAAAAAACAAATTGTAGATTGATTTGAATTCAGTTAGGAAATTTTTACAGACAGAACAGTTATTTTTATGCTCCTGAATAATTTACTACTGGACAATGGAATTTGTTTAGTTACTACCACATCTAAAACATTAACTGACTACAATTGGATGCCGCAGAAGATATCCGACGAGATAAAATCTCGATTGTGTTTACATCATTACTTATTGCATCTCTTGTGTTGACAGCTGAAAGACATACATGCACATTCTTGCTTCATCCATGTACACTAGATGCTACTCTGAAATGGTCAAAGACTAATTAGTTTGCAATCACATGGGATCAGAAGGAAGCGCTCATCCTGATTATCATTCGGTTACCTAAAACGCAAACAAAATCACTATTGATGACGATGGCAGCAGAACTCACCTGTGAATTATGGCGAGAAGCCGAAGAGGAGGCCAAAGCCTTGGCTAAGGGGCGGGGGAGCTCCAAGGGGATGGTGTTGCTGAGGATATTGATGGCGCCGTGGTAGGCCGGGACGGGGCCGACGCGGGTTTCGTAGTCGGCGATGGCGGAGGCGGCGAGGTCGCGGATTTGGCGGAGGGACCGCTCCTCCGCCTCGGAGAGTGGACCTGCACCGTAGTCCTGGCGCGCCTTGCGCATGTCGTCGAGGTCGAGGCAGTACTCGTCGAGCTGCATCTCGATCTCCATCTCCGCCGCCATGCCCTCCACCTCTTTCTCAAGCACCTCGATGTCGCGGTCCGCGTCCTCTGCAAAGCGTTCAATCAACCGCACCTTGTACAGCCCTTCCTGGATCTTCCCAGCCACCGTCTCTGGCCAGCTGATCGTCTTCTCATCCGGCAGCCTCTGCGCGTATGACATGGACGGAAGTTCGTGAAACCCTATCTAATTTTGACGACCACAGCCCAGCAGACCAGCAATCGAAGATCAGCAGGGGGGAGGGGGGAAGGGGGGAGGGGTACCATGGTAACATTGCCGGCCCTGGACGTCGGTGCTGCCATCTTGGATCGGGGGTGTGAGCTCGTCGGAGTTTTCTGAGCCTCCGCGTCCGCAAGGAACAGAGATCTTGGACTGTGCAAAAAAAAAAAAAAAAAAAAAAAAAAGGAAGAGAGATCTTGGAGATGAAGAAGAGGTGCCCTCAGGCCCTCACGAGTGAGATTTTTTTTAGTGAGTTGGAGAACTGCCGGGCTTCAAAATAAGGGATTTTTTTTTGATTATTTGCCACAACTTTCCTTTGACTTCGACAATTTGACACCGGTGAGATTTTAATTGATTCATTGTCACTGTTTACAATGAACTTTGCTATTTTGTCATCTGTCGGGTGGGCCTCAAGAAAAATGTTCAAGATACCCCTTACTCCTGGATTGACCACAAATCCGGAGATCTCGGTAGCTCACATTGTTCCCCTTCCTCTCGTCCGCTCGAACTGACGGAAACAGTGGCGAGGCTGAATTGCACTCGCTGCTCTTGACGGCGGCAACCCTGGTGGTTCTGAGAGGCAGCAGATGGATCCCGACGAGAAAGGTTACGTGACTAGGGCACGTCCTCATTCGATCGAGTGCGCGTGAGGAATACCGCCGTCGTTGGTTGTGTGTTACTTCGCTCCTACACAACCAATGTCGTTGCTTTAGCACATATCCAATTTTGACCTACTTCTCACATGCATAATAATACAAAATTGTATCAAGAACAATCAAACATCATATTATAGATGATCACCAAAACAAATGAACCAAATAGTTAACTGAGCATCACATTGCACACTAGGACATACTAGAAGGTTAGATTGCGTAGTAGCATTACATTGCATATTTCACTAGAATATTTTTTAAGGAGCAACACATGCAGCAGGTAAACCAAACATGCTTAACAGGCGTAGCTAACTGAACAAAGGTTATTAGTAATTAAGCTAAAAAATAAGTTATTCCTTGTCGATCGATAACGATGGGCTTGGAAAAGGGCGAGGCATCCACATCGTGGTTGCCCTCCTCGTAGCGATGAGTGGCGTGAGCTTGTCCGGGCACCAACTGTCGGCTTTGGAGCTGAGGAAAGCACGGGCACACTGAGAAAACAACTTGTTGTCATCGTCGAAGGCACCGGCAGAGTCCTTGAGTAAACACCACGAGTTATTTTTTAAAGCAGCCAACCGCGTGGTGGCGTCCGCACGCAAGGCTTCAACGATGGCCTCGATGATGAGGTGCTGCTCCAAGATCTGGGTGCAGGCACGCATGGCAGCCATAGCGGCCTCATTCATGCGTGCGAACACGATTTGCTTCTCCGCTGCCATATGCTCCTTGAGATTATGGCTATACTGCGTGCACCATGTCTTTCGGTGGCGATTATGTGGGTGGGGTGATGATTTTGGTGAAAGGTGTCATGCGGGCGGTTGGAGCATGTGGGATGGAGGAGGAGGGGGTGGAGAGGGAGGGGGTATGTGGAAGGTGTGGATTACCTGGCTAGATAGAGGAGGCCGAGCAGCAGGAAGGAGCGTCGCCGACGAGGAGGCGGCACTGCAAGCAAGCATTGAAGGTTTGAACTTAGGAAAGGGAGGAGGAGCACGGGCAAATGTGGCTTCTGGTTGGTATGAGGGGTGGGGGAGGTAGATATTTGCTCGGCAGCCAAAAATTTTGTATGGTGCGGTGAAATACTGGCGCCCACATTCACATCGGTGATAGTCCCTTTATCAGAACTGTGTGCAATATCCAACATGAGAAAGGAATCCGATAGTTTATCCCATGTGTGTTGAGACTGAACGTGGAAATTTTGGTCTCCAAGCTTTTGGCATAAGATATCGGATACTACATTGCACATGGTACTTGCATTTCACTTTCATTTGGACGCGAAAATGGGGATACAATGGTAAATTTTGGTTCAAATTTCTCTCGTTACATTGGTCATCCACGTGATTGCTTAATTTAACAACACTTGCAAATTGAAGTACTACATGATACGTCTTCAAGGTATCTACTTTTCCAAACACTTTTTCTTTGGTTTTGAACTCCAATTTGCATGATTTGAATGGAACTAACCAGTGACGAAGCTACGTTGGAGCATTGTAGTCTAGTGACTACACAGGATTTTAGAAAACAGGAGAACCTCATGTATTCGTACACCACTGTTGATCAAATAAGTTAGGAAATTGACTACATTTATCCACATGACATCACAACGTATTGATTTGGCACCGTCACTAGAACTAACCCGGACTGACGTTGTTTTCAGGAGAACTACCTTGGTGTTATTTTTATGCAGAAATATAAGTTTTTGAAATTGGATGAAATTTTTTGTGAATTAATTCTGGAATATATAATGAATTATGGAGCGAAGAACCACCGGCGGAGGGCTGTATGTGGGCCACAAGCCAACAGGGTGCGACCATCCCCATGGTCATGCCCTGATGGCTTATGGGGCCCACGTGGCTCCTTCGACCCTATTTCTAGTCCTATTAAATTCACATCTTTGGAGAAAGAAATCAGAGAGAATATTTCATCACGTTTTACGAGATGGAGCCGTCGTCGCCTCATGTTTTTCCTCAAGAGGGTTGATGTGGAATCCGTTTGGGGCTACGGAGAGGGGGATTCGTCGTCGTCGTCATCACCGACCCTTCTCCATCAACAGTTCCATGATGTTCACCACCGGGTGTGAGTAATTCCTTCTTGCTGGATGGTGATGATCTCTAGATGAGCTTGATCATGTAATCGAGTTAAGATTCATAGGGCTTGATCCCTAGTACCTATTATGTTATGAGATTAATGTTGTTGTGACTTTACTATGCTTAATGCTTGTCACTAGGGCCCGAGTGCCATGATTAGAGATCTAAACTTATTATGTTTTCTTTGAATATGAAAAGTATTTGGATCCCATCTTACAAGTTGAATGCACCTATTATGTGTCTTGATCAGCATACCCCCAAGGTGACAATAATTGGGATTCTTTCCGGTGATTGCCAAAAAGGGGGCCTTAATATCCCTAAGTTTCCAATGGGGCCTCGGTGTCATGGGAGGGTAGGACAAAAAATGCCATGCAAGTTCTTACCGCAAGCACGTATGACTATACATGAAATACATGCCTACATTATATTGATGAATTAGAGCTAATTATGTGTCACTATAGTCTGTAATTGTTACATGATTGATGTCATCCATATCTTTCCATCGCTGATCCATGTGCCTATGCTTTACAAATACCAAATCTTGCTAAGTTCCTACTCTTGCTGTTACTGCCACACCTGCTACTCAATTGCTACTGTTACTCTTGTTACCAAAATTGTTGCTCCCACTATTACCGCTCCCACTGTTATTTGTCGTGCTACTAAATCTTTTGTTGCATAGAGATATCCCAGGTGCGGTTGGATTAACAATTTAACTGTCAAGACCTATAAATATTCTTTGGGATAATTAATTATGTGCCCTTAGTTGTGTCACACTTGGTAGGTTTGCCCGTAGTTTCGAAAAACCATCGTTTTTGCCCCCAACCACTTTTCTCATCTTACGTTTTTGCCCTTCCGTCATGGTTCCGTCAAGTTATTGTCGTTTGACTATGTGTTGATCGTGTGTGAACTATTTGTTGGACCATTTTGCCCCTGCTTCTTCACTTTGTGACGAGACACTGTCAAGCGGGACCCATCACTCTCCCACTTCACTTTTATTTCTCTCCCGTGAGTTAAATCCTAGTCCGGATGCCCTCACCCTCTCTCTCAAATAATATACCCTTCCCCATGCATAATGCTTTGCCAGCACGGTTCGAGCAGGCCACGACGCGACCAACCACGTTGGCGTCCCTATCGGTGGACACGCCAGGGCGGCGACACCATGGCCATGACGACAGGGGCGAAGGGGTGGAGGCCAACGGGAGGCTGCGGGGGCGAGCGGATTTGGCCGGCCGACGCCGGATCTGGGCAGAGGTAGCGGCAGCGTGAGGCGATGGGGACGGCTAAGGGAGCCTTGGTGTCCATGGCGGTGGGGTTGACCTGCACAACAGAGAGGGTTGACAGAAGGTTAAGGGAGAGGAGGAAGAAGGAGAGGCAAGGAAGAGGGCAACCGACAGTCGGGCGTGGTGGTCCGACGAGGAGGCGACTCGCCGGCGGAGGCAGCGGGACTGGCGCAGATCGGAGGCACGGGACTTGGCGACAGGGGTCTGCTCGGGGGAGGCCAGCAGGGTCCCAGATGACGGCGACACCACAGATCTAGTCAGTTGGGAAGGCCACGAGAGGCTGCAGCGGCGGTGGTCGAAGGCGGTGGGCGGAAGCTGCAGCACCAGCTTCGACTCTGTTGGCTCGAGCGAGCACATCCTCTTTTTGTTTGACGAGACGACGAGCTCATCCTCCTCCTACAGATTGCGGCCTTTAATCATTGACCCAATGTAATTAGCTAGGATTTAACTAGCCGTGGAAAAATGTTTGATTAGTTGTATGTGGGACTAATATATTTTGTGTTAATATTATTGTTTTTATTGATTAATGTTGTGTTAACTATTGTACCAAAATGTTAATTATTGTAAATAATGTGATGTGGCTGTGATCCCGCATGGTATTGACATGAGAGAGAGATGGATTTCTCATCGATGGGTCCCACTTTGAAGTGTCTCTCTAAAGAGTGAAGAAGCATGGGCAAAATGGTCCAAAGAGAAGTACCCAAATAGTCAACACATAGTCAAACAAGACTAACTGGACAGAATTGAGACGGAAGGGAAAAAACATAAGATGAGCAAAGTGGTTTGGGAAAGAACGAGGGTTTTCAAAACTAGGGTCAAACCTACCGAGTGTGACACAACTAAGGGTATAAATTCAATTTTCCCTTATTCTTTGGCTCCGCTTGTGTCGAATCAATAAATTAGGGTGAAATATGACCCGTGAAGACTGTCGCGATCCCCTATACTTGTGGGTTATCAAGACATTTTTCTAACACCGTTGTTGGGGGTCATAGCTATATCTATTGTGTTAACTTGACGATATCCATTTGCTACTATGAAGAATCTGAAAGATACTCGAACTAAGATCACCCCTCTTGCACGAGAGGAGGTAAGGAACTACCATATTGCTCTGCTTTTGATTCACCTACTGTTTTGAATCACCTTGTTACAGCACCGCTTATTGCTCGTCATGATATGTAGAATGAACTTGATGATGCTACTTCTGAAATTAATGATGATATTATTGCTACGCATGCTGAAACTGTGCTATTGAATGAATTCATTGATGCTCATCTTGCTAAAGCTAAAGAACTTGAAAATGCTGAAACTGATGAAGATTTTGAATCGCTTGCTACTGATAACCCACAAGTATAGGGGATCATGACAGTCTTCACGGGTAGTATTTCACCCTAATTTATTGATTCGATACAAGGGGAGCCAAAGAATATTTATTGATCGTAACAACTGATTTGTTTATTCAACCACACATGGGATATCTCTGTGTAGCAAGGTTTTATTAGCACATCAAAAGATAGGCCTTGACGAAGGTGCTCGCCGACAGCACGAGCTCTCGGACGAAGTGCTTGACGAACACCACCACCTCGCCGTCTTGCGGGGTCGGAACGTATTCTGCCCCCGCGATGCACACGCCCACAAGCTCTGCCAGCGGTAGGTTGCGGTGATGGCGGAGGCATTCGATGTACTCCTCATTGATGTCGCTGCCGTCCGAGGCGCCCGTGGTCGTCGTCATGATCGGCGGTGGCTCGGTGTGCGAGGTCGAAGACGGGAAAGGCCGGTAGGTCGCGGCGGGCGTCGGCGGCGAACAACGTCACAATGGGTGCTTGACCGGCGTTTCTCTCTCTTTCTCTCACCACGGGAGGGGGAGCGACGGAGAAGGCAAGGGATGGGGACGGGGGAGCGAATGGCACCCTCGCCCCCTCCTCCTGCCCATTTAATCCCCACGCGGGATAGTGGGGGGAAAGTGCGTTATATCGACTAGAGGGGTGCTACGTCGACAGAAACCTTCTGTCGTCTCTTGAGATTGCGTTGGTTTTTCCCTTGAAGAGGAAAGGGTGATGCAGCACAGGAGCAATAAGTATTTCCCTCAGTTTGAGAACCAAGGTATCAATCCAGTAGGAGAATCTCGTCAAGTCCAGAGTACCTGCACAAACACAAAGAGCTTGCACCCAACGCTATGAAGGGGTTGTCAATCCCTTCAAGATTGATTGCCAAGTGAGATCTGAAGGCGGAAAGTGCAACGAAGTAAAAGAGTAAGGTTGAAAAAATGGTCTGGAGTAGACCCGGGGGCCATAGTGTTCACTAGAGGCTTCTCTCAAAATAGCAAATATTACGGTGGGTGAACAAATTACTGTCGAGCAATTGATAGAACCGCGCAAAGTCATGATGATATCTAAGGCAATGATCTACATATAGGCATCACGTCTGAGACAAGTAGACCGATACTTTCTGCATCTACTACTATTACTCCACACATCGACCGCTATCCAGCATGCATCTAGTGTATTGAGTTCATGACGAACAGAGTAACGCCTTAAGCAAGATGACATGATGTAGAGGGATAATCTCAAACCTATGATGAAAACCCCATCTTTTTACCCTTGATGGCAACAACACGATGCGTGCCTGGCTACCCCTTCTGTCACTGGGTGAGGTCACCGCACGGTATGAACCCAAAACCAAGCACTTCTCCCATTGCAAAAATCATAGATCAAGTTGGCCAAGCAGAACCCACAACTCGAAGAGAATTACAAGGATACAAAATCATGCATATAAGAGATCATAAGAAACTCAAATAAGATTCATACATAATCTGATCATAAATCCACAATTCATTGGATCTTGACAAACACACCGCAAAAGAAAATTACATCAGATAGATCTCCATGAAGATCATGGAGAACTTTGTATTGAAGATCCAAGAGAGAGAAGAAGCCATCTAGCTACTAGCTATGGACCCGTAGGTCTATGATGAACTACTCACGCATCATCGGAGAGGTCATGGTGTTGATGAAGAAGCCCTCCGTATCCGAATCCCCCTCCGGCACGGCACCAAAACGTGCCCAGATGGGATCTTGCGGAGACAGAAATTTGCGCCGATGGAAAAGTACTTTCGATGATCTCCTTATTTTTTCTGGAATTTTTGGGAATATATAGGTGAAAGACCTAGGGCAGAGGTGGCCCAGGGAGCCCACCAGCTTGGGAGGCGCGGGCCCCCCTGGCCGCGGCTAGGGGGCTTGTGGGGTCCCTGGTGACCCCCTGCCTTGGTTCTCAAGTTCCCCGATCTTCTTCTGTTTCGGAAAAAATCTTTTTGGAAGTTTCGTTCCGTTTGGACTCCGTTTAAAATTCTCCTCTGAAAAGGATCAAAAACACGGAAAAACAGGAACTAACACTTGGCACTGAGTTAATAAGTTAGTCCCAAAAAAGATATAAAAGGCATACAAAACATCCAAAGTTTGACAAGATAATAGCATGAAACCATCAAAAATTATAGATACGTTGGAGACGTATCAAGCATCCCCAAGCTTAACTCCTGCTCGTCCTCGAGTAGGGAAGTGATAAAGACTGAATTTTTGATGTGGAATGCTACCTAGCATAGTTGTCCTTTGTAACTTCTTTCATGTGACATGAATGTTCAGATCCGTAAGATTCAAAACAATAGTTTGCTATTGACATGAAAACAGTAATACGTCAAGCAATCTAGCAAGGTAATCATGAACTTTCAAAATAACAAGGCCAAGGAAAGTTATCCCTACAAAATCATATAGTCTGTCTATGCTCCATCATCCTCACACAACTAATTTAAATCATGCACAACCCCGGTATTGGCCAAGTAATTGTTTTTGCACTCTTACTTTCTCAAACTTTTTATAACTATCACACAATACATGAGCGTGAGCCATGGATATACCACTGTAGGTGGAATAGAGTGTGGTGGTGGTTGTGAGACAAAAAGGAGGAGATGGTCACATTGACTCGGCGTATCAAAGGGCCATGGAGATGCCCATTAATAGATATCAATGTGAATGAGTAGGGATTGCCATACAAGGGATGCACTAGAGCTATAAGTATGTGAAAGCTCAAAAGGATAACTAGTGGGTGTGCATACAACTTGCTTGCTCACGAAGACCTAGGGTAATTTGAGGAAGCCCATCATTGGAATATACAAGCCAAGTTATATAGTAAAGATTCCCACTAGTATATGGTGGTGACAAAACGAGAGGCTCTCAATCATGAAGAACATGGTGCTATTATGAAGCACAAGTGTGGAAAAAGATAGTAGCATTGTCCCTTCTCTCTTTTTCTTTTTTTATATTTGGGCTCTTGGGCCTCTTTTTTTCTTTTTTTATTATCTGTGGGCAACTTTGGCCTCTTTTTTTATTTCCTCACATGGGACAATGCTCTAATAATGATGATCATCACACTTTTATTTACTCACAGCTCAAACCTTAGAACGATGATGACTCTATAGGAAATGCCTCCGGCAGTGCACTGGGATCATCTTATTATGCTACCGTCATTCTAAGCAATAAGATGAAAAACATGATAATCATCACATGCAATCATATAGTGACATGATATGGCCATTATCATCTTTGCTCTTTCGATCTCCATCTTCAGGCATCGCATGATCATCATTGTCACCGGCGTGACACCATGATCTCCATCATCGTGTCTCCGTGAAGTCGTCACGCCAACTACTACTATCACTACTACTATAGCTAACCGCTAGCGATGAAGTAAAAGTAGTAAACACTTGGCGTTGCATGCATACAATAAATTAAGACAACTCCTATGGCTCCTGCTGGTTGTCATACTCATCGACATGCAAGTCGTGAATCCTATTACAATAACATGATCATCTCATACATCACACATGCAACATCACAACTTTGGCCATATCACAGCACATATCAAGCCCTGCAAAAACAAGTTAGACTTCCTCTAATTGTTGTTGCAAGTTTTACGCTGATTTGGGTTTCTAGCAAGAACGCCTTCTTACCTATGTGACAGCCACAACGATGATATGCCAAAGCTATTTACCCTTCATAAAGACCCTTTTCATCAAATCCAATCCGACTAGAGTGGGAGAGACATACACCCGCTAGCCACCTTTATGCACGGTGTGCATGTCTGTTGGTGGAACCAGTCTCACGTAAGCGTAGGTGTAAGGTCGGTCCGGGCCGCTTCATCCCACAATACCGCCGGAAAAGAATAAGACTAGTAGCGGCAAGCAATTGACAAATCATCGCCCACAACCTTTTGTGTTCTACTCGTGCATAGAATCTACGCATAGAAAACCTGGCTCGGATGCCACTCTTGGGTAACGTAGCATAAATTCAAAAATTTCCTACGCCATATTCAGATCTTCCTATGGAGAGACCAACAACGAGAGAGGGGTGAGTGCATCTTCATACCTTTGAAGATCGCTAAGCGGAAGCGTTGCTAGAACGCGGTTGATGGAGTCGTACTCGTGGAGATTCAGATCGCAGTGTGATTCCGATCTAGTGCCGAACCACGGCACCTCCGCGTTCAACACACGTGTAGCCCGGTGACGTCTCCCGCACCTTGATCCAGCAAGGAGGAGGGAGAGGTTGGGGAAGATCTCCGGCAGCACGACGGCGTGGTGTCGATGGAGAGAGGAGGTCTCCCGGCAGGGCTTCGCCAAGCACCGTGGGAGGAGGAGGAAGGAGGGGAGTAGGGCTGCGCAGAGGGAGAGAAGAAACGGTGTGCAAAACAGCCCCAAACCCCTAGGTATATATAGGAGGAGGGGAGGGGGGTTGCCACCCCTAAGGTTCCCACCCTAGGTCAGCCGGCAGCCCCCCAGATGGGAGGTGCGGCGGCCAGGGCAGGGGGAGGGGGTGGCGCACCCCTAGGTGGGCCTTAGGCCCACCAGCGCCTAGGGTTTCCCCCCCTCTCCACCTCTTGCACCATGGGCCCCTTTGTGGGAGGCGCACCAGCCCACTTTGGGCTGGTTGCCCTCCACCTTTTGGCCCATGCTACCTCTTGGGGCTGGTGGCCCCTTCCGGTGGACCCTCGGGACCATTTCCGGTGGTCCCCGTGGTCCCGGTACGCTACCGGTGACGTCCGAAACATTTCCGGTGTCCAAAACCATCCATCCTATATATCAATCTTTACCTCCGGAACATTCCGGAGCTCCTCGTGACATCCAGGACTCCAAACAAATTTCGGTAACCTCGTACAATAATTCCCTATAACCCTAGCATCATCGAACCTTCAGTGTGTAGACCTCCGAGTTCGGGAAGCATGCAGACATGACCGAGACGCTCTCCGGCCAATAACCATCAGCGGGATCTGGATACCCATGGTGGCTCCCACATGTTCCACAAAGATCTCATCGGATGAACCACGATGTGAAGGATTCAATAAATCCCGTATACAATTCCCTTTGTCTGTCGGTATAGAACTTGCCCGAGATTCGATCGTCGGTGTACCTATACCCTGTTCAGTCTCGTTACCGGTAAGTGTCTTTACTCGTTCCATAGCACGCCATCCTGTGACTAACTCCTTAGCCACATTGAGCTCATGATGATGTTCTACCGAGTGGGCCCAGAGATACCTCTCCGTCACACGGAGTGACAAATCCCGATCTCGATTCGTACCAACCCAATAGACACTTTCGGAGGTACCCGTAGTGCACCTTTATAGTCACCTAGTTACGTTGTGACTTTTGATACACCCAAAGCACTCCTACGGTGTCCGGGAGTTGCACAATCTCACGGTCTAATGAAAAGACACTTGACATTAGAAAAGCTTTAGCATACGAACAATACGATCTAGTGCCATGCTTAGGATTGGGTCTTGTCCATCACATCATTATCCCAATGATGTGATCCCGTTATCAATGACATCTAATGTCCATGATCAGGAAACCATGATCATCTATTGATTAACGAGCTAGCCAACTAGAGGCTTGCTAGGGACACATTGTGATCTATTTATTCACACATGTATTACTGTTTCCTGTAATACAATTATAGCATGAACAATAGACGATTATCATGAACAAGGAAATATGATAATAACCATTTTATTATTGCCTCTAGGGCATATTTCCAACAGTCTCCCACTTGCACTAGAGTCAATAATCTAGTTACATTGTGATGTATCGAACACCCATAGCATTATGGTGTTGATCATGTTTTGCTCGAGGAAGAGGTTTAGTCAACGGGTCTGCAACATTCAGATCCGTGTACTTTACAAATATCTATTACTCCACTCTGGACATGGTCCTGGATGGAGTTGTAGCGGCATCTGATGTGCTTGGTCTTCCGGTGAAACATGGGCTCCTTGGCTATGGCAATGGTCCCAGTGTTATCACAGAAGAGTGTCATAGGACCCGACGCGCTTGGAACCACTCCAAGGTCGGTGATGAGCTCCTTCATCCAAATTCCTTCATGAGCCGCTTCTGAAGCAGCTATGTACTTGATACGTCCATTTTGCATCATGCTTTCATCTTGATATTTATTGCTTCTTGGGCTGTTATATTACTTGTGGTACCATATTTATGCCTTTTCTCTCTTATTTTGCAAGGATTATTTGAAGAGGGAGAATTCAGGCAGTTGGAATTCTGGACTAGAAGAGGAGCAAATCCTAGTACACTATTCTGCACATCTCCAAATGCCCTGAAAATTTACGTGGATTTTTTCTAGAATATATTAAAAGCACTGGGCGAAAGAACTATCGGAGGGAGGCCACCAGGGCCCCACAAGCCCCCGCTCCGCCACCACCCCCTGGTGGCGGTGGGCAAGCTTGTGGGCTGCCTGAAGGCCCAGTAGCCCCCCTCTTTTGCTATATGAAGCGTCCTGGTTTGGAAAAAAAATCAAGAGGGAGCTTTTTCTTGGTTTCGCCGCTGCCACGAGGCGGAACTTGAGCAGATCCAATCTAGAGCTTCGGCAGGACGATCCTGCCGGGGAAACTTCCCTTCCGGAGGGGGAAATCATCGCCATCGTCATCACCAACACTCCTCTCGTCGGAGGGGAGGCATCTTCATCAACATCTTCACCAGCACCATCTCCTCTCCAATCCCTAGTTCATCTCTTGTATACAATCTTCGTCTCGCAACTCCGATTGGTACTTGTAAGGTTGCTAGTAGTGTTGATTACTCTTTGTAGTTGATGCTAGTTGGATTATTTGGTGGAAGAGTTTATGTTCAGATCCTTGATGCTATTCATTACACCTCTGGTCATGATGATGATTATGTCTTGTGAGTAGTTACTTTTGTTCCTGAGGACATGGGATAAGTCATGTTAATAATAGTCATGTGAATTTGATATTCGTTCGGTATTTTGATATGCTGTATGTTGTTTTTCCTCTAGTGGTGTTATGTGAACGTCGACTACATAACACTTCACCATATTTGGGCCTATAGGAAGGCATTGGGAAGTAGTAAGTAGATGATGGGTTGCTGGAGTGACAGAAGCTTAAATCCCAGTCTATGCGTTGCTTCGTGAGGGGCTGATTTGGATCCACTAGTTTAATGCTATGGTTAGACTTTGTCTTAATTCTTCTTTTGTAGTTGCGGATGCTTGCAAGAGAGGTTAATCATAAGTGGGATGCTTGTCCAAGTAAGGGCAGTACCCAAGCGTCGGTCTACCCACATATCAAACTATCAAAGTAACGAACGCGAATCATATGTACATGATGAAACTAGCATGACAGAAATTCCCATGTGTCCCCGGGAGTGTTTTCCCTCCTATAAGACTTTGTTCAGGCTTGTCCCTTGCTACAAAAGGGACTGGGCCACTTGCTGCATCGTTTCTACTACTTTTTACTTGTTACTCTTTGCTTGCTACGTTTCACCTCGCTACACAATCACTTGTTACCGCTACTTTCAGTGCTTGCAGTTATTACCTTGCTGAAATCCGTTTATCAGAGCCTTCTGCTCCTCGTTGGGTTCGACAATCTTACTTATCGTAAGGACTACGATTGATCGCCTATACTTGTGGGTCATCAAGACTCTTTTCTGGCGCCGTTGCCGGGGAGTGAAGCGCCTTTGGTAAGTGGAAATTGGTAAGGAAACATTAATATACTGTGCTGAAATTTATTGTCACTTGTCACTATGGAAACTCTTCCTTTGAGGAGTTTGTTCGGGGTATCTTCACCACGAAAGGAAGCACGAGGAGTTTCTCCTCAACCTGAGGTACCTACTGAAAATATCTTTTATGAAATTCCTTTGGGTATGCTTGACAAATTGCTGGCTAATCCTTTTACAGGAGATGGATCTTCACATCCAGACTTTCATCTAATCTATGTAGATGAAGTTTGTGGTTTATTTAAGCTTGCACGTTTGCCCGAGGATGAGGTAAAGAAGAAAGTATTTCCTTTATCTTTGAAGGATAAGGCGTTGACATGGTATAGGCTATGTGATGATGCTGGATCATGGCGCTACAATCGGTTGAAATTGGAATTTCATCAAAAGTTCTATCCTATGCATTTAGTACATCGTGATCGGAACTTTATTTATAACTTTTGGCCTCGTGATAGGGAAAGCATAGCTCAAGCTTGGGGGAGTCTTAAATCAATGCTATATTCATGCCCCAATCATGAGCTCTCAAGAGAAATCATCACTCAAATCTTTTATGCTCGGCTTTCTCATGAAGATCGTACCATGCTTGACACTTCTTGTGCCGGTTCTTTTATGAAGAAGGATATTGATCACAAGTGGAATTTATTGGAGAGAATCAAACGCAACTCTGAAGATTGGGAGCTGGAGGAAGGTAAGGACTCAGGTATGAATTTCCAGTTCGATTGCGTTAAATCTTTTGTTGAGACAAACACTTCTAGAGATTTTAGTGCTAAGTATGGACTTGACTCTGAGATAGTAGCTTCTCTATGTGAATCTTTTGCTGCTCATGTTGATCTTCCCAAAGAGAAGTGGTTTAAATATCATCCTCCTGTAGAAAGCAACATAGCCAAAACCAATCTAGTTGAGGAGAAAATCATAGCTTTTAGTGATCCTGTTGTTCCTTGTGCTTACACTGAGAAACCACCATACCCTGCTAGGATAAAGGATTATTCTAGAGCTCCAACTGTGATACATAGGGGTTACATTAGACCACTTGCACCCCCTGAATAGATTAGAGTTGAACCTAGTGTTGCTATTATCAAAGATCTCTTAGCCAAAGACATAAGACGGGCATGCTATCAAATTCTGTGAGGACTCCGCTAGAATTGCTAAACCTCACGCGAAAGACAAACACGGACTTGTAGTTGTCCTGCCCGTTGTTTCTGCTAAGATAGGAGATCACTGTTACCATGGTTTATGTGATATGGGAGCTAGTGTTAGTGCAATACCCCATTCTCTATATGATGAAATTAAAGATGAGATTGCACCTGCTGAGTTAGAACCCATTGATGTCACTATCATGCTAGCTAATAAAGACACTATCTGCCCTCTGGGAATTGTGAGAGACGTAGAAGTCCTGTGTGGTAAGACGAAGTATCCTACTGATTTCCTCGTCCTTGGTACGGCGCAAGATAGCTTTTGTCCCATCATATTTGGTAGACCCTTTCTCAACATTGTCAATGCTCACATTGATTGCATTAAGCAGACTGTCACAGTAAGTTTCGAGAGTGTGTCTCATGAATTTAACTTCTCCAAGTTTGGAAGACAAACCCATGAAAAAGAGTCGTCTGGTAGAGATGAAATCATTGCTCTTGCCTCTATTGCCGTACCTCCTACGGATCCTTTAGAGCAATATCTGCTTGAGCATGAAAATGATATGCATATGGAGGAGAGAGATGAGATAGATAGAATTGTCTTAGAACATCATCCTATTCTCAAGAGTAATCTGCCTATTGAACTGCTTGGGGATCCTCCCCCACCAAAGGGTGATCCTGTGTTCGAGCTTAAACAGTTGCTTGATAATCTTAAGTATGCCTATCTTGATGAGAAGGAGATATATCCTGTCATTATTAGTTCTCTCCTCTCAGAGCGCGAAGAGAAGAAGTTACTAAAAACTCTGAGGAAGCACCGCGCTGCTATTGGATATACTCTTGATGATCTTAAGGGTATTAGTCCTACTCTATGTCAGCACAAGATTAAAACCGATCCTGACTTTAAACCAGTTGCTGATCATGAAATGAGATTAAATCCTAAGATGAAAGAGGTCGTTAGAAAAGAAATATTAAAGCTTCTGGAAGCAGGAATCATTTATCCTGTTGCTCATAGTGATTGGGTAAGTCCAGTACATTGCGTACCTAAGAAGGGAGGTATCACCGTCGTTCCTAATGATAAGGATGAACTAATCCCACAAAGGATTATTACCGGCTATAGAATGGTGATAGACTTCCGAAAACTGAACAAGGCAACCAGGAAAGATCATTATCCTTTGCTGTTCATCGACCAAATGCTAGAAAGGTTATCAAAGCACACACACTTTTGCTTTCTAGACGGTTATTCAGGTTTCTCGCAGTTACCTGTTGCACAATCTAATCAAGAGAAAACCACTTTCACCTGCCCTTTCGGTACCTTTGCCTATAGACGTATGCCTTTTGGCTTATGTAATGCACCTGCCACCTTCCAAAAATGTATGATAGCTATATTCTCTGACTTTTGTGAAAAGATTGTCGAGGTTTTCATGGATGACTTTTCCGTTTACGGGTCTTCCTTTGATGATTGCCTCAGCAACCTTGATCGAGTCTTACAGAGATGCAAAGAAACCAACCTCGTCTTGAATTGGGAGAAGTGCCACTTTATGGTTAATGAAGGTATCGTCTTAGGACACAAAATCTCTGAGAGAGGCATTGAAGTTGATAAGGCTAAGGTTGATGCAATTGAGAAAATGCCTTGCCCCGCAGATATCAGAGGTATACGAAGTTTCCTAGGTCATGCTGGTTTGTATAGAAGGTTCATTAAAGACTTCTCTAAGATTTCTAGGCCTCTTACCAACCTCTTGCAGAAGGATGTTCCTTTTGTTTTTGATGAGGATTGTGAGGAAGCCTTTGAAATACTTAAGAAGGCTTTGATAACCGCACCTATTGTTCAACCACCTGACTGAAACTTGCCCTTTGAAATCATGTGTGACGCTAGTGATTATACTGTTGGTGTTGTTCTAGGACAAAGAGTTGACAAGAAGTTGAATGCCATTCACTATGCTAGTAAAACTCTAGACAGTGCTCAAAGAAACTATGCCACTACGGAGAAGGAACTTTTAGCAGTCGTGTTTGCATGTGAAAAGTTCAGATCTTACATAGTTGACTCCAAAGTCACTATTCACTCTGATCATGCTGCTATTAAGTACCTCATGCAGAAGAAGGATGCTAAGCCTAGGCTGATCAGATGGGTTCTCCTGCTACAGGAATTTGATTTGCACGTCGTTGACCGAAAGGGTGCTGATAACCCTGTAGCAGATAACTTGTCTAGGCTAGAGAATGTCCTTGATGACCCACTAACAATTGATGATAGCTTTCCTGATGAGCAATTAAATGTCATTCGCACTTCACTTAGTGCACCGTGGTATGCCGATTATGCAAACTATATCGTAGCCAAATACATACCACCCAGTTTCACCTATCAACAAAAGAAGAAATTCTTCTTTGATTTGAGACACTACTTTTGGGATGATCCTCACCTTTATAAGGAAGGAGTAGATGGTGTTATTAGACGTTGTGTGCCTGAACATGAACAGGGACATATCCTGCAGAAGTGTCATTCCGAAGCCTACGGAGGACACCATGCTGGAGATAGAACTGCCCATAAGGTATTGCAATCAGGTTTCTATTGACCCACTCTCTTCAAGGATGCCCGTAAGTTTGTCTTGTCTTGTGACGAATGCCAAAGGATAGGGCACATCAGTAAGCGTCAGGAAATGCCTATGAACTATTCACTTGTCATTGAACCATTTGATGTCTGGGGCTTCGATTATATGGGACCCTTCTCGAGTTCCAATGGGTACACTCACATCTTAGTTGCTGTGGATTACGTTACTAAGTGGGTAGAGGCTATCTGTTGGAGAACGTCGCATGGGAAACAAAAATTTTCCTACGCGCACGAAGACCTATCATGGTGATGTCCATCTACGAGAGGGGATGAGTGATCTACGTACCCTTGTAGACCGTACATCAGAAGCATTAGTGAACGCGGTTGATGTAGTGGAACGTCCTCACGTACCTCGATCCGCCCCGTGAACTATCCCGCGATCAGTCCCACGATCTAGTGCCGAACGGACGGCACCTCCACGTTCAGCACTCGTACAGCTCGACGATGATCTCGGCCTTCTTGATCCAGCAAGAGAGACGGAGAGGTAGAAGAGTTCTCCGGTAGCGTGACAGCGCTCCGGAGGTTGGTGATGATCTCGTCTCAGCAGGGCTCCGCCCGAGCTACGCAGAAACACGATCTAGAGGAAAAACCGTGGAGGTATGTGGTCGGGCTGCCGTGGAAAAGTCGTCCCAAATCAGCCCTAAAACCTCCGTATATATAGGTGGGAGAGGGGGGACCTTGCCTTGGAGCTCAAGGAGCCCCAAGGGGGTCG
This sequence comes from Hordeum vulgare subsp. vulgare, assembly GCF_904849725.1. Taxonomy (NCBI): domain Eukaryota; kingdom Viridiplantae; phylum Streptophyta; class Magnoliopsida; order Poales; family Poaceae; genus Hordeum; species Hordeum vulgare. The sequence continues at coordinate 608,365,588 of NC_058519.1, read as the reverse complement.
GCCGAGCCAAAGGGGGGAAGGACTCCCCCCCAAACCGAGTCCTACTTGGTTTGGTGGGTGGAGTCCTTCTTTCCTTTCCCACCTCCTCCTTTTTTTTCTTTTCTCTTTGATTTTTCTTCCAATGTGCATAGGGCCCTTTTGGGCTGTCCCACCAGCCCACTAAGGGCTGCTGCGCCACCCTCAAGGCCTATGGGCTTCCCCG